>NC_143565.1:1665000-1870000 GCF_054136105.1 Typopeltis vanoorti | reverse complement strand
GCTTTCTAAACACAGACCCAAAAGTTAAAACACGAAAAGAGAGCAATTTTTTTTTTCCTGAGGAAACTTCCAAACGTCCATATCAGAAATAAAAAAATAAAAAAAAAATATGAATAAAAAAAAAAAAGAGAGAAATCCGCTGGCCCGCAAAGCTTTACGAAGTTACTTCATTTGAGCCGACGACGCGACAACAAGCGAATGTATTCCAATTTACTTCACGACAAGACGAAGGAGGAATTCCTCTCTCGAGTGTTATTAGAGATCCGTACAAAATCACCACCAACGCCACTTTATTTATTTATTCGTGTGGGATTCCCCCGCTCCTCGACCCTAAGGGGGTCAAGGAGCGGGGTTAAGTCCTCCTAATCAGGGATTAAGTACTATATCCTAAGACTGAAATCCGTGTAAGTGTTCATGGAACCCTGTTTGCAGGACGAAAAACCCCAGATAAACTACGGGGGTGGACCCTGCTGTCCGCGTCCAAGACCGGCCTAATGGCTGGATTGGCTATGGCTGAGGAAGATCCTTCAGCTCCTCACGTCTTCTAAGGGAATCGAACCCAGGCCACTCCTTCCCCAGGCATATGGTTACGAAGCGCACAGCCACTAGGCTAACCGCGCGGACGACGACACTTAAAAAATGAGATTATGCGCGCACAAAAGTTTCTAGCGAGACCAACTTGATGCACCGAAAAAAAAAAAAAAAAAAAGAAAGTAAAACGAAATTCAAAGTGCAGGTTTGAAATGTGACAGACGAACATGAGAAAGAAAAAAAGAACGAAGAGAAAGAATAATAAAATAAAGAGAGTGGATTTAATGCGAAGCTAACGAACTATCGCATGCAGGACCGACGCTAGGCTGGACGTCGCCCGCCTGAAATGGGCGTCCCCAAACAAATGGCAATTTATTTATTTGGTTTTGTTTTTGTCAAAATCATGTGGAAAAATTTTACAAGAATTTTTTGTAAATTTGTAACTTTTTGTAATTTGCAGCAATTATATTTTCACTTACCTCATTATTATTACTTAGTTCGTTTATCATAATTTAAAGAAAGAATGAAACTTCATACTAACACTTCGAAATGGCGCCCACCTTGTAGCGTTGCCCGCCTGCAATGCAGGCCCTACAGTCCCGCTTCCGCCGGCCCTGATCGCATGTCCAAATCCCTTTAACAGAAATCAGAGAACGGATTAAGGTAGGACGGAACCCGGCGTAGCATCGAATATGCAAACAGTACGCATTTCTGCAGCGATTTTATTTCGAGTAGGTTGGTCTCTGTAAGGTGGGTTTCAACGGGGTTTAATTTATTATTATTATTATTATTATTATTATTATTATTATTATTATTATTATTATTATTATTATCAAAGTCTATACAAATAAAAAGCTCGAAAAATAGATAGGTTGCCAGAGTGAAACAAAAGACTCCAACGTAGTTCAATAAGATCTCAACACAATAAAATTGAATGTGAACCATCAGATAGATGTAATTACACCAGAATATATCAGTAATTGTAATTTCGAATCTCTTGATGCATGGAAACAACATACAGTACAAGCGAGAGGTCTCTCAATCTTGCATATTAACATCAGGAGCATCCGAAAACATTGGTTATTGTTACAGGCTTATCTGAGGAATTACACTGATATTATTGATATAGTGATTCTTACAGAAGTATCCATAACTAATGACGAAGCGACTGCTTTCCAAATTCCAGGCTTCCAACAACATAGATCATGCCGCCAAACAAAAAGAGGGGGTGGAATACTAATATTTATCAAACAAAAATTAATAGCAAAAGAAACGGCCTATCAGTTTGAGCATGCTGAAACCCTTTGCCTCGAAATCATAAATACCACGAATACACAGCAGCCCATAATACTAAATGCTATTTACAGGCCACCAAACCTAAACACGATAAAATTCTTGCACGAACTCAATTGCTGGCTTTCAAGCAAAGAAATATGCTCAACCGAACACCTAATGATAATTGGCGACATAGACATAAATATTGCAAATGAAAACCAGAACAACACTGTACAATACCTAGACACGCTATCCATGTATAATCTAATACCAACAATAACATCATGTACTAGAGAAGAAATATTCGGAAATACTATCACTGCCTCCTGTCTAGATCATATAAACGTCCGAGCACCACCAAACAGTTACACTCCATCAGTCATAAAGTGCAAAGTAGCAGACCATTACTTCACCGCTCTAAACCTGCACACCAAGACAATATCCAAGCAATGTCCCACAGAAGAAAAGCGACAGAAAACAATAACAGACGAAGAAATAGTCAATCACGAAATAAGAAAAACCGACTGGGAACACCTGGCATCAGATTCAGCAGATATCTTATGCAATAACATTAAACTCACACTGGAGGAAATATATAAGAAAGCTACAAAGAAAGTCAGAATTCGTTCAAAAACAACACAAAATCCTTGGATAACACAAAACTTAATCCTAGAAATACATAGAAAGGACGCTTTATGGAAAGAATTAACGCGATAACCAAATGCAAAAAGAAGCTACTACAGAGGCAAACTAACCTCTGCACAATACAACATGAAACAAACCTGGCATCTGATCAATGAGATGCTAGATTTTGTTCCCAACACAACGGCCTCCGAAACCATAAAACACAGCTTCATGAAAGACGCAAAACCTATCCAACAACTAGCAAATGACTTTAACCAATACTTTGCAGACTCCATTCAAAAACTGCACAGAAATTTCCCCAATCACAAAACGAGACTCTCCACTTGGACCACAATCAAAACAGACATTATGGTTCCCAACCATAAAAGAAGCAGAACTTCTCTCTGCAATACATCAAATCAAACTAAACAAAGGCCCAGGAATTGATGGTATCAGACCTAAAGATATAAAGCAACATGCAACTAGTTTAAGTCCTATCCTACTAAAATTAATAAATAAAATATTTAAAACAGGACAGCTACCAAGTATGATAAAGACCGCCATAATCACACCCATATACAAACAAGGAAAAAGAAATTTAATCAGCAATTACAGACCCACAGCAACATTACCAATTATCAATCAAATTATGGAGCGGATCATACTGAAGAAACTCACAGCATACACTGAGATCTTTCATATTATCCCCAAAACACAATATGGTTTTCAGCAAAATAAGGGAACAACATCTCTCTTGGAAGACTTTACAGACGTAATTAATACCGCCTTAGACAAAAACAAAATTGCCATGGTAGTCTTTATTGATCTAACTAAAGCATTCGATACACTTACACATCAAACCTTGTTAAAAAAGCTGAGGCATGTTGGAATAGACGGCCTCTTCACAGGTGGTTTACAAACTACCTTCAAAATAGAAAGCATATCACACGTATCGGGTCAAACCGAAGCAGAGCGCTACCAGTAAGATATTCCAATACGCAGACGATACAGCAATAATATCCATAAATAATAACGCAAGCATAGCCCAAACAAATATGCAACATGACATAAATCTGATCATAGACTGGCTCACGAAAAGCTCCATACACCTAAACTCAGAAAAGACAAAATTAATGATATTCAGAAATCCACTGACTCGACCAGTTGATAACAAGTACATAACCATCCAACATCCACTTTCCAACATAAAAAACACACAGAACAGAAAAACAACTACAATCACTCAGGTTGAAACAATACGATACCTTGGAATTTACTTCGATGCAGATATGAACTGAAATAGCCATATAAACCATCTACACAACAAACTCCGAACAATAAGTGGCAAACTCTACAGGTTAAAAGACATAGTTCCCATACACCTAAAAACACTAATATACAAAGCACTATGCCAAAATAAACTAAGATACGCTATAACAACGCATGCTTTCTGTGCACCCTACAAATTACATAGATTAATGTCGCTACAGTACAAAATCATAAAACTGATCTTTTGGGAACAAAGAGAAAATAACGACCTTATACACATTGCAATATCAGAACACAAAATACTGACAGCAAAACATTTATGTCACTATGCAGCTTTGCTAAAACATTATTTCGATGCCAACTACAGGACAGTCAGAAATACATACCGTATAACCTCAGACAAGACCTCAGACAACTAATTATATCACATATAAATAGAATAATCACTAGGGAAAGGCCACGTGAAACTTCTACATCCCAGACATGATAAACAAATTACCTTTTGAATACAGAAACCTTACAAACTACAATAGCCTGAAAAGAGCTCTAAGGACATACTACGAACAAGAAACACGCACCCAAAATACCATACAAACTTAATGAAACACAATATATTCGTTCGGGCTTCCAGTTCAGCGACACATCAATACATTCCAAGTTATTTGTGTGTGTGTGTGTGTGTGTGTGTGTGTGTGTGTGTGTGTGTGTGTGTGTGTGTGTGTGTGTGTGTGTGTGTGTGTGTGTGTGTGTGTGTGTGTGTGTGTGTGTGTGTGTGTGTGTGTGTGTGTGTGTGTGTGTGTGTGAGTGAGTGCACGCGCGCGCGAATTTCTCAATCATAAGCTTCCCAACACAGGAAAAATAATAAATCAATAAATAAAAATAAATAAATAATAACCAACTGGTGCCATCCTCAGATAAGCTTACATATAAGCTTCGAGGATGAAAGCAAAGAAATTAGTTCTCATCCAAGATCTATCATATGTAACCAAATGCATGTAATGTACGTATCACATGTAAACCAAAGTATTTAATGTATGTATTATATGTAAACAAATGTATGTAAAGTAAGTATCATATGTATACAAATGTAAGTAATGTATCATATGTAATCAAATGTATGTAATAACTGTAACAAAAGTTTGCAATATAGAGTGATTATATCCATTGATATTTTATATATAGAGTATAAAATTGCAAAGAAACATCTGTAATAATCATCATTATGAATATTATAATAATATTACATATAATATATATAATATATAATAATATATAATATTATAATATTGTAATATGTTGTAAAAAAATTATTATTATTATTATAAGAGACCTCCAGGGAGTCAGAGACTCATTGAGAGAGGCCACATACTTTACACACTAGCTATCATACTTATTCTTGAATTCATTCACACTGCTTGCACTCACAACATCCAATGGCAATCCGTTCCAATCACACACCACCCTCTGAGAGAAAAATCTAGCCCTCGCGCCCTTCTTGGCGGCCTTCATTCTAAGCTTCCAAGGATGCCCTCTCGTCCTTTACCCACCCTCCCTAAATTGAAAAATTCCATCACTTGAAATCCTTTATGACCCTTTCAGCAGTTTGTAATGCTCAATCATATCTTTCCTCTTTCTTCTGTCATCTAGTGTCTTCTCAATCTGTCTTCATAATCAGTACTCCACAATCCTGATATCATTTTTAACACTCGCCTTTGTACTCTCTCCAGTACATCAGAATCACAACGGAAACAAGGAGCCCAGACCTGCGCACAATAGTCCAAGTGAGGTCTTATCAAGGCCTTGTAAAGGGGAAAAATGACATCCTTATCTGTGAAAGTTCGTTTCAGCATTGCAATTATCTTTTGAGTTGTATTTGTAATCTTTGCCACATATCCCCCGAACTTCAAACTTCCTATCTACTAACACTCCAAAATGACTAGCCTCATCAGTTTCTTCTAGCATAATCCCACAATATATTAGGACATTGAATATCTAATCATGCCAAAGTGTATGACTTTGCATTTACTGACATTAAACTGACACCCATTTTCCCATGCCCACAATTCTCAGCCTATTCAAATCATTCTGCAAGTACTGCATATCAGCAGCATTCCTGATTACCCTTCCTATCTTTCCATCATCAGTGAATAGTGTTATGTCGCTTGTCAAATCCTTCCCAATATCATTGATGTACAGATTGAATAACAGTGGACCAAGCACTGATCCTTGTGGTACACCACTTGTTACTTTAACCCTTGCAGATTCAGATTCCCCGTATACCACTTTTTGATATCTGTCAGTCAGCCGTACTCTTATTCACGCTAATATTCTATAACCCAAACGCATTTTCTCCAATTTATACAGCAGTCAGTCATGCTGTATTCAGTCAAAAGCCTTAGCAACATCCACAAGTACCATGGTGTATCCATTCCCCTTGTCTAGTTCAATGGTAGCATTGTTATAGAATGCGAGCAAGTTGCTAAAACATGACCTTCCCTTAGTAAACCCGTGTTGCTCTTTGCAAAGTAGAGATTCACTGTCCACCCATTTCTGAATGCGAGCCCTAACCAATTTTCCAGAAATCTTCATCACCACTCCTGAGATACTAATTGGTCGATAGTTGGATACATCGGCCTTGCACTACCCTTGTGCAATGCGATTTCTATACATTCCTGCGGAATCGTCCCTGTTCCGAGACTCATATTAAACATTTAGGGACCGATCGAGTCAAGAACGTATTCTGTACTGTCTTAGGAATGTTATGTCGTTTCCGTAGTCCATTTGGTTTCGACGATGACCTTCGGTTTGGGCTTTTCGATCGAAGGTAAGCTAGCCTGTCTCATACGGAGCCGAAGGGTTTTTCGTTTCGCAACTGGGCAGGCGAACTCATTAATTCAGAATATTATCCCACCATCTGAGCACCGTTCCGTTATTGGTGATTACAGCATGACCTTTGAATGCGCAGATTACGAAGTCGTCAAGTGCGCCGGCCGAGAGACGAAGAAGTGATGAGAGCATTCCTCCTCTGCGTAAAGGAGCGAACTACGGACAGGTTTTCGGGTATTGAGCATGTTGATGTGTTCGTAATTTTGTGAGCTGGATCCCCCGCATCAGGGTGAACGTTTGAAAGGGGGAGGAGCCCGCTCTCGTTCACGGCTGGAAACGATTATAATCTTAACTGATGCAAGTGGAGGTTTTTTTTTTTTTTTTTTTGACGGGGCGATGTGAGCATAATTTTGAAAGTTTCGTTGATTATAAAATGTCTACCTTTTGGCTCCGACCCGTTAAAAGGGAGCGAGGGTAGAAGGAGACGACAGTTAGATTTGCGACCGAACGCAGCTTTATTCCAAACCGCATTGACGAAAGTGAAAGTCAAATGTTCGGATTATGTTGAGAGAGACACTGAAATAAAGCTGAGATTGTTAACATCGCGAGATCTCGTGGTGCGCGTGCTTTATTCGAATGTTCCTGTTGTTTCCGTGAAAAACAAACCCAGTACGCAATATTTTCAAGTACGCAGAATTCTGATGGGTGCGGAGACACCGACTTCCGGTTTAGGACTAGGGATTTAAGGAAGTCACCTTCTGGCAGGAAAAAAAATTCTGCTGTGTGTGTGTGGGAGGGGGTGGCAAGCTATCCGGAATGAGGTGCAGTTGCGCCTACCTCTTGGATTAAAGCAGATGATGAGGTGGGGAAGGGGGGGGGGAGAAGAAGAGAAGGACGTTGGATGGCATAACATTGGGGACGCTGAAAATTATCACTTTAAATAAATTTATGAACGCTCATAAATTACGTAACATTATTGGGAGTGGAGAATTGTGGGAAGACTTGTGTGGAGAGATTTAAAATATGTTACGTAACTGAAAAAAAATACTACTATTTTTAAAATAAAAATAAAAACATTTCTTCCATTCGATTTACGTTCTGGTTACCACTACGGAAACTTTATCCCCCCCCCCGGCTAACTCTAGAGTTAACTGATGTTTGATTGATTTAAGCATTTCCCAGAAGAAATTCGATTTTTAAATCACGCAAATTAGACATTTTACGTGCTGACACAAGAAACAGACACCCGTTGGGATAAGGAAACATCTCTTTAGCATGCCGTGAGAATAAACTCAACCTCGGCGATGGTAAGAGACTGGATACCTACCTACATATTTATATAAATAATATAAATAATATGAAAATTTAAATAAAATTTATTCAACTGGTATCCCCCGAATAGAATGGAAAAAAGCAATTGTGATTCCTATCTTTAAGAAAGGTAATAGAGATGACCCTAAAAACTATAGAGGTATCAGTATACTAAATTCCTGTTACAAAATATATAGCAGAATCTTAATAATAATTAGGATTCTGCTATATATTATAAAATTAATAATAGAGAAAAGAAGAGAATTCAATTTAGAAACTCAAATTACATTTATTGACTTTGAAAAAGCATTTGACAAAGTTAAAAGAAACGTATTAGTTAACATATTAAAAGAAAGACAAATACCAAATAATATCCTAAAAGCTATCACAAGTATATATGAAAATAATCAAATAAGATTAAATCACGAGCTATCATATATGAGAGAGATAAACCAAGGGATCCGACAGGGATGTCCCCTCTCAGCAACTCTTTTTAATATCTACTTAAATGAAATAATAATAAAATGGGATAAAAATTTACATCAAGGAATTAAACTTTCACCTAAAGTTAACTTAAACACTCTCCTCTTTGCAGACGACCAAACAATAATTACAAATTCTGAAGATAACTTACAGAAAGCTATTTTAAATCTAAATGAAATATCCAAAGATTATGGTATGATAATATCAACGGAAAAATCAAAAACTATGGCCTTTAAAGGACAAGATTCAGCAAGAACTAAAATAGTAATAGATAACAAGATCTTAGTGAATTCATTTAACTACCTAGGAATGTATGATCACTTATGAAAATGAAAAACATATAAACGTAAAAATTGCAAAATATTTAAAAATAACAGGTGTAATTAACTCTATATTTAAACCAAACCTAGTTCAAAAACAAACCAGGCTAAAAGTATACAATACATTAGCCCTACCGGTCTTAATGTATGGAAGCGAAATTTGGACAATAAAACAAAAAGACAAACAAAGATTAACAACAGCAGAAATTAAGTTTATGAGAAAAACCTGCAAAGTATTCCCTATTTGATCACAAAAGAAATGAAGATATTATGAAAGAATTAAACCATGAATCAGTAATAGAAAAAATTAAAAAATATAAACATAAATGGATGGAACACGTTCAAAGAATGAAAACAGAAAGATTACCAAAATAAGCCTTAAAGTACAAGCCATTAGGAAAAAGAAAACCAGGACGTCCTCTTAAACGATTCAACGATGACTTTTAAGGCCGGAACAGGCCACGCTAGGCCTAAATCCTTGATATGCATGATGATGAATATGAAAGTCTGGACGAAGACAGCGTTGCCTTAGGAGAACGATACGGCTTTACGAGCATTCACTGTAAGTAGTTAAGCTCGCGTGCTTTACATCGACTATGAATGATTAGACGTGTTTGACTCCCAGACGTCTTCATTGATTAAACTCAACGTTACTCTTGCAGGTTTCGCTACGTACATGGCTGACAGCATCAGGAAGATATTTAGCGCGCGCACGCACGCACGCACGCACGCACACACACACACACACACACACACACACACACACACACACACACACACACACACACACACACACACACACACACACACACACACACACACACACACACAAAACTCGTTTGAGTTTGTTTTTTTGTGCGTGTGTGGTTTCCAACAGCGAGATTTGTCGGAATGACGTTCAGTTTTAATCGATAAAAAGTCTACGAGTCAAACCTAGTTCATCATTCATCGAATTTATTTTTATTATCATTTTCTATTTGATTTCCATTGTGCAGTTAAAAGAGGTGATGCGTGGAAGCCCATGACCTTTACAGTTGTACGAATCATCGGACTTTTAGATTAAAATTAAAAAAAAATCAGCTAACACTTTCTATTCCCTTATAGGGAGTAGGCGAGGCCTTTAAACCTTATGTAGCTTTTGAAGACTGAGTGGTCAGTTAAATCTCCACCGGTAGCCAATCAGAGATAGCTTGCCCGTGACTATCACTAATTATAAGCGCGGCAACCGATGAAGCGATGGGCCAACAAGTGCTACTCTCTCTTGGTACCTACCCCTAACGGGATCTGTTACTGTCTGAAATAAGGTGAGTTCCACAGTCGATTTTCTTGAGTTTACGGGACGAAAAATCCCGGATTAAAAAAAACTCGCTTGCCGTGCCAGAAAGCAACTAACATGGGAACAAGCAAGTCTAGGCTAAGTTCTTCTAATCGGTGACTACACTTGAGCCCAGTGGAGGTGGCAAGAGCCACTTCCACAGGCCTTAACGCCTTTATTAAGAAAGCGTTTGATGAACTTTTTTTTCATTACAGCTGAGTCTGCTGTGAACCTTCCGATCCTTGTTCAAATCGGCAATTTCTAAAATGGGGGGGGGGGGGGGAATGGGAAGTGGGCGTTGTCAGCCTAAAACTGAACACTGGTCACAAAATATTAAAGGAACAGAATACATTTAGATTTTAAAATTTACACGCTCGGCGAAGAAGTGCTTCGCTTCCCTGCTGAAAAACCACGTGGGTTTCCGAAGACGAACTTTTAGAAGGAGAAAGATATGGGTGGCATTCATCTGGAAATACTTGAGAGTATCCAAGAAGTAGTACGCAGACAACAAAACAACGGAAATATCTTCAGTTCAGAAGAATTTTAAACAATCTGTCAAAAAGAAAAAAAAAAGAGAGTTTGCCTAAACCGTCTAAATAATTTTTGTCCTAAATTCAAGACATCAAAGATTGCTTTAATTACTTCCGTTGTTATTACCAAAACAACAACAATCCCTTCCTGTGTAATGACACTGAATGAAATGATCATCTGAGGACTGTTTCTATTGGAAATCGCACAAATTCGTTTCGATGCGATAGCTTGGCGTAGTTCCAGAATAATTCACCGCGTAACAGAAAGTGCTTCACAAATGTCGCTTTCTTCCATCACCGCGCTTCGCATTTTCTCATTCCACGAAAGAGCACAACTGCGGGATAAGAATCACAGGAAGGATGCACGCTTCTGTTTATGTTAGACATCAAACAGTTCTCGAGTTCCTTTTCGTTCAAATTTCTTTCTGAACGCTGAAAAATAATCGAAGGTCGCGCTGCCCATCCCTGATCTCGAAGAATATTCGGTAAATCTCTGATCGGGAGATTAACTACCTTTTTGGAATTGGATACAGACGGAGATGGATTTTCCGATTGTGCCTGAGTTCTCCTGTGGCTGCTACCAGATTACCTAAATTATCTAATGCTAAATGATCAGAAGAAAGAACCGTTACGGGTTCGATTCCAGTCGCTCACTAAGGAAAATTTTCTAGACCGTTTTTTATTCCTTTTTCTTTTCAGCTGGTTCGCTGGTCAAGTCTATATTTGGCAAGCAGGATTTCCACGCCCAACTGAGTCGTAAGTTTAAATCTGAAAAACCTTGAACAGAAAATGCCGCCCGTAGAACATTTCAGATCATAATATAAGATAGAATTTAAGATTATGAGATGTCAGCAGTCGTCCACTGCGAACGCCCCCCCCCCCGCGATGTCTTTAAAACCCTTGGTAGTCATATGCATAGCGATGGGTTGCAGCTAAGAGTGGGAGGAAGTTGGCTGATTTTCAAAAGTTTGTTAGGGTTAAAGATGTGCTGTTTGCTCCTTTTGGGGAGTAAAATACATCGGCGGGTTTAAACTTCTATTTTATTATTATAAACTGTACAGCATTTGCATATAATATCAAAATGCATTTATTTATTTTTATTTTATTATTACGTGACACCTCCAAGGACTCATCGTGAGCGGGCACTCAACTGTACTCCGCCACACACGTCTCTCCGTCCCGAGTACTTCATTATCCACCTACACATACAACGACACTACTACCACCAACGCCATCTGCTGCCCATCATCATCATGTCTGTGAACTGGATATGTTCTGATGGACGATTTGCCTGTAGCGGGCTGAAAAAGCCAAATTCCCAGGAGAAGTAACCCGGCTGTCTCCCTACGAGATCGGCTAATTCATCTTCAATGGAAAAAGTCCATGTAAAGATTCCTCTCGTCTCGAAGAAAAAATCAAACCCAGCTCTTTTCAAAATCGAACGGTGCAACGTTCCTTTTTTCTTCCAATCGCGCTAGAGAAGCATGTAGGAGCAACCTATTTTTTGAAGGAATATCACGAGGAAGAAATGTTCAGTGAGATATCAACAGGTTGAAGATATCATTAATGGCGAATTCTAAAGGCAAAAACATTTAACTGTTTTACTGTCTGACAGTGTCAGGATGATTAAAAAAAAGGCCGAAATGTAAAAAATAAACGATGAAGCGTCACAGCAACAATTGTTTTTTTTATATACAAAGGCAGCCTCGAGATGAGAGCAAACTGTACACGCAGCATGTCTGGCATATTTGCCACATGCAGTTCATTGGTTCATTTCGCTCGTAGGTGACTGTCGGCGTAGAAGAAATTTGATGCAGTGCACGAACAGATCAGTGACTTCCAAATGTCGTGCGGAACGAGACCTTGGTTCTTACTCAGACTGCCACGCAAGGGTATAACTCGCTAAACTCCTCGGAGAGAAGGGACAGGTGATGTTCGAGATACGGCATCAGAGCCGATGGCCAGTCAGAACTTCGAAGACGCGGGCCATGAGCCTCTCCTGACTTTTTCAGACTTTCGCTACCACGTTCTCATCCTCGCAATTGCGGCCTCACCTAGCGCGAACTAGCTTTTCCACAGGAACCTGGATATTTTGAACAGCGGCATATTTTTAGAAACAAATACTTTTTTTTTTTTTTTTTACCAATTTGTGTTATCAATTGGGGTTTGTAATTAACATTAAAAAAAAAAAGCTTTATTAAATGAAGTACTTTTGTTAAAGCACAAAAAAGAACATTCCGAACGATTATGTTTCCAACTCGCAACCTATGGCGTATGATTTACGAAAAGCTACCAAAGAGGAATTTGACCCCAAAGAATAATGACTTACCCTAACTCCCATTTTCTACCGTCGCCTTCGAAGTACAGTAATCCCTCGATTAGTGCGCCCCCGATCGATTAGTGGGCCTCTAAAATTCGATTAATGCGCTTATATACATCTGAAAAATAAACGTTACAGATTTTAAACCTTTTCTATCTATACATTTTTTATGGTAAATTAAATATAGAAATAGACAACAGAATCAGCAAAGCTGGTATCGTGGGAAGTCAATTGAATAAATTCATATGGAATAAGAGAGAAATTAGTCGGAACACTAAATTAGCTGTATACAAGACAGTGATTCAACCAGTTTTAACTTAATGATCTATGAGCTAGGTTAGAAATAAAACTCTTGATCAAAGACTGGAGACAGCAGATATGAGAGTCCTGAGAAAGATTATAGGTGTGAACAGATGGCATCAATGGCAATATCATATTAAAAACGAGGATATTAGGAAAGAACTTGACATTGTCTGCATCCAGGAATGCGTTAGCAGAGCTAATCTCAGGTGATATGGTCACCTAAACAGAATGGGCGAGGAAAGATTAGCAAAACAAGTGTTCTCTGCCAGAGTGGCAGCAAAACGATCCAGAGGAAGACCAAGATATATGTGGATTGATACGGTACAAAGTGCCTTAGACGATAGATATATAAGATCTGATAATGTTGGAGTCTTGACAAGTAACAGACTGATTTGGAGGAAAATTGTAGATAGGAAGTTAGTAATGATGTAATTTTTTCATGTAGTACTATCATATCCTGTACACCCCTTGAGGGTATTGATGGCAGGAATTTGATGATGATGATGACATTTTTTATGGCTATTTAAAAAAATCACTCACCACAATGAAATAATTTAGTTACCGATTTAAAACATTTCACAAAGTTCTTTTTAATGGCATACTACACTACTTCCATATATACTATGGTCCAAATTTTTACCGCCAAAATTTATGTCGTCTGCTATAGTACGCCCACAGATTCACACTTCTGCGCATGTTACAAAAATGAGAATCCATTCCGATAATAGGGTAATCAATCCGTCCTCTGGGATGAGTTGTTTATTATTACACGTCGGAAAATTAACTTCTCTTTTATGATCATTGTAGTTTTTAAAGTGGTAACTATTTTGCTTGTATAACAGTTGGGAAATTTTATCTATAAAGCACGTGATTTCGCGTGTTGGCGACCGATTCGTACGTCCTTCATTTCTTTCTCCCCTTCAATGATAACAACCAAGAGTTAATTAAATCTCATTCTGAAGAATTGAGTGATTCCGACCTGCTAAATTTAGATGCACAGCGGGAAGATCCCGAAGAATAGGAAGAAAATTTAACCACTGATATTCAGCCAAGAGAGATTTCGCAAAAACAATTTGAAAATATTTTTCGCACAATCGAAGTTTTTATGCAATGCTTTGACCTCGCAATATTTTCATTGTCAAGTTGATATGAAGTGGCCAATGCAGACACTCATCCAAATGATCATTTGTAATTTGGTTTCTTAATTGATTTTTTATGATGTTCATATTTGAAAACGCGGATTCTGACAAGTATGTCGATCCGAAACACGACAGAATTTTTCGCGCAATATCGGTTAATATTGGGAATTTTTCATGTGCATATTTCCAAATGACTTCATTGTTTATTGATTTTAAATGTAAACTATTCTGAATGTTTATCATCTCAAATTCGACTTCAGCTTGGTTTATATCAAACAGCCCACTAATTTTATTTGAAATTTCTGTGATGTTCAAGTTTTCTTGAAATGGATTATTGATGAAAGATACAATCAATCCAGTTTTATTAAAATCTTTAAATCTTGAATTTATTCCTTCCTCAACTAATTCTATTTCACGAATAAATTCTTTTAAATCATAGCAAAGCATCTGTTGATTTATATTTTTCTTTAATGAAGTATTCTTTAAGTATTGTTGGAAAGTTTTTGTTGAACTTAACATGTCAATTAAATTTTTATCTCTACCTTGTAACTCTAAATTTAAATTGCTTAATTTCGTTCAGAAATCTACTAAAAATGATAAGTGTAACAACCATCTTTTATCACTCAACTGTGGATAAATATCTCCTTTTTTATCAAGAAAAAATTTTATATCGTTAATTAACACAAGAAATCTTTCTAAAAATTGACTTCTGCTGAGCCAGCGAACATTATTGTACAACAGAAGTTCCCTAGCATCATCTGCCTGTAATTTAAATAACCTCCGTTGCAGGGCTTTTCCTCGAAGAATTTACAATTTTAAATGTAATATTCAAAACATCTTTTGTGTTTAATCTTTTACTCCACAGTACTTATTGGTGAATAATACAGTGGTACGTTAAAAAATCTGGATATTTGTCATCGTTTTTACATAATGAAATGAAGCCTGATTTATTACCTATCATTGCAGGAGCACCATCAGTAGTAATAGACACAAGTTTAAAAAGCGGAAGTTTGTGTTGTTTCACAAATTCATCAAATGCCGAAAAAATGCCTTCTCCCCTAGTCCTTCCCAATAATGGTATAATTTTCAAAAGTTCTTCTTTACTTGAATAATCTTGAAATACCATGCAAATAAATACCATTAACTGAGCAATATCAGTGAAGTCGTTTGATTCATCAAATTGTAATGAAAACGCAACACACTGGTGATTGTCTGACATTAACCTGGCCTGGAAACTTTTCTCCGGCAATTGGAACTCTTCCTTTCGGCAATTTGAAACCATGTCTGCGGCCTAGAAGTAGTCTCTCTCTCTCTAGCCACGTCTCGAACCGAGAAGCTCCTTTCTGGAAGCGGGAAACTCCTCTCTCAAGCAACGTGGATCCGGGCAGTCTCTCTGATGGCGACTCTGGACCGGGTGGCCTCCTCTCTGACAGCAATTCTGAAACCAGGACTCCTTCTGCTTGCTTCAGTCCCTTTTTATGAGGCCTCCTCTGAGACCTCGCATGAAGTTTGGCAATCCTCAAAGAATCGGCATGAGTCTTTCATCTTAAGTTTCAAATTTGGCACGCCTTTTGTTCTCCTCCGCTTTCTTTTGATTGTAAGTTGCCGGCCATCGGAAAGTTGTTTGAACTCTTTCTGACTGACTTCGGAGATGTTTACACTTAGAGCCTGCAAGCCTTTCTCATACATACAAGTTTCAATAGCAATCTTTCTAATGCCGCCATGTACAGCTTCGGCGACAAAAACATTGCCTTTGTTTTTAACACTCTGACATATTCTTATTAAAGCAGTATATACAGTTAGCTTCAAAAGAGTTATTTACAAAAACATCTAATACAAACTATACCGAGACAAACAAAGTTTATTTTTTTACAATATTCACATTTTTTTTACAATCGTATTCACTCGGCTAGCTGTTTGACTTCCACTGATCCAAATTAATTCATTTACCCGGACTTATAAGAAAATTACTGCTTTGACAAGTTTAATGAAAAATAAATAAACAATAGCAATACACTTAAAGCGAATTAAAAATAATACAAAATAATGATAAATAAAATATTATGTTTTCAGTTTTAATTAAATTTGTAAGTCAGGAGAAATACACAAGAGATCGACCAAAAAACGCTCCGCGATCGACGGGTTGAACACCCCTGATGTAGACTACGGATTACGCTGCGGTCGGAACATGCTGGCAGTACCCAAGGCAAACAAAGAAATGTTTCGTCAATCCTTCTGATACCTCGCGACAAGCAGCTTCAATAAACTCCCAAACGAAACGTAATCTCTAACCTCAGTTTATGCATTCAGAAAAAGATTGAGAGTCTACCTCGCGGGGCTAAACAATGTTGACAATTACTTTAAACGTATAGTATATAAGAGATCGTTATAACTCGCATCGTCCTATCCAATTAAGGCACCAACATACTAACTACTACATTCACTTAGGAGACTAATATATCAACATGTACATCACATCAAACCGTGTAAGGTGAGTCACTGCGAGTCCACTCGGTCAGTGACTGTTTCGAACTAATTTAATTCTGTAGTAACCAGTATGGCCACGGCCCTTGGTTACACAACAATACACAAAGTAACACTTTCTTCATCACTAAAACCAGTAACTTATTATAAACTACGAAAACTTTCCGAAATGGATTTTACTCTATTTGATTACATAAGGAAACGTTTATGAACTGAAACAAAATAATAGCCAGAAATAAGTGTCATTACCAACAGAAAATGATTGTAATACTTGAACTGTGTACGTACATTAAATTGCAAAACTTTAACTGCATTGCATAATATTGTACATTGAATTGTATAATATAAATATCTCGTATACGTGATGAGAACGATAATAAACTGTTAAACTGTTTAAAAAAAAAAGATCGGCTGACCACCACTTTTTACAAGTTAGGCTTGAACCGGTTCGTTTACTCCCTTTTGGGAAATAAAAGGCTACAATTAATCTCATCAGAGCACCGAGGCAAAGACAATGGTAATTGGTAGAGAGAATTAAAAGGATAGCCTGCAATCATCAATGCATGATTACGCCAACTGATGCAGACCGAAGCTGGGGAAAGGAAGTTAAGCGTGCGATGATTTGATTCCAATAAATGCATGATATCCTTTGATAAGACATGGTCATGTAGAGCGGACTGGGCTTCCCATGCTGAAGACACCGGATGATGTAACTCATGTACTATTCTTTTCTTTCTTCATCAAAACGTAGTTCATCCAAAACAATTCGGGCTCGAAAAAAAAAGAGTTCTGTTCTCACCTGGGAGAGCTGACGGATGAATTTTATCTCGAAGCCTAGACAGGAAAGCTTTTCTCACAGACAAAGTAAATAAATAACTTTTAAGTGCAATTTCAGATGCTGTTCACGCAAAAGAGAATAGAACTTCAGGCTGTTCACGGATGATGTTTGTATTGGCGGACGCTAATTGAACCGAACCGAATTAGTTTTGACCATTAAATTTAGAGAAACCGCATGCGATCATATTATTGCTAAACGAGCTTATCTGAAGACAAAGAGTGGTTTCTGGTTCTGAAGGCAGGAGATTGATAATCAGGACGATGTGAATCTTTAGAGAATGTTGTTCTGTAAAAATATCAACAGAGAAGCTCGTTCCTTGTTCGTGCGGCTCGAATTATTAAACCACAAGTTGGAAAAAACAGTTCGACTGTGGAAATGAATAAAACGAAGAGAAGAGCTAATTCATTCCGATTTAATGATATACAGGAAACTGAAGTGTCCATGCAGCTTAGCGGGAACTCTTCAGGTTCAATAATGCCAGGTCACCGACTGAATGTGTGACGACTGAGATCGTCACACATTCTTTGTAAGCGTTTCAATCTATTTACAAATTAAATAGATTAATGTCGCTACAATACAAAATGATAAAACTGATCTTTTGGGAACAAAGAGAAAATAATGACCTTATACACATTGCAATGGCAGAACACAAAATACTGACAGCAAAACATTTATGTCACTATGCAGCTTTGCTAAAACATTATTTCGATGCCAACTACAGGTCAGTCAGAAATACATACCGTATAACAAGACCTCAGACAAGTAACTATATCACATATAAATACAATAATCACTAGGGAAAGGCCACGCGAAACTTCTACATCCCAGACATGATAAACAAATTACCTTTTGAATACAGAAACCTTACAAACTACAATAGCCTGAAAAGAGCGCTAAGGATATACTATGAACAAGAAACACGCACCCAAAATACCGAACAAACTAAATGAAACACAATATATTCGTTCAGGCTTCCAGTTCAGCGACACATCAATACATTCCAAGTTATTAGTGCGCGCGCGCGCGCGCGCGCGCGTGTGTGTGTGTGTGAGAGTGCTTGCGCGAATTTCTCAATCATAGATTTCGTAGCTTCCCAACACAGCAAAAAAAAAAACAATAAATAATAACCAACTGGTGTCATCCTCAGATAAGCTTACATATAAGCTTCGAGGATGAAAGCAGAGAAATTAGTTCTCATCCAAGATGTATCATATGTAACCAAGTGCATGTAATGTACGTATCACATGTAAACCAAAGTATTTAATGTATGTATTATATGTAAACAAATGTATGTAAAGTAAGTATCATATGTATACAAATGTAAGTAATGTATCATATGTCATTAAATGTATGTAATAACTGTAACAAAAGTATGCAATATAGAGTGATTATATCCATTGATATTGTATATATAGAGTGTAAAATTGCAAACAAACATCTGTAAATATCATCATTATGAATATTATAATAATATACATTGTAAACAGTTATTGTTATTATTAATATCTAAAAAAAAACTTTATGTACGAGAAAGTATTTGTAATGAATAATTGTCTTCATATATAATGTATGTAATTTATCTGAGAAATAATAAAAAAAAAATTAAAAAAAAAAGAAAATTAAAAAAAAAAAATTCAGAAGGGAAAAAGTACTAGATCTGTTGGTGAACGTGCCAGAACACTAAAAATTTATAAAAACTTACTAGATCTAGTACGAAAGTACTAGATGTGGTCACCCTGGTTTTGTGGCGACAGTGTTTCGAGCTTTTCTGAATAATATAATTACATACTGGTGTCCCTCAAACACACAATTTTTTTTCCATACCTCATCCGTATTTTCTTCAATATTCATATTCTAATTCAAGTTCATATTTTATTCATAATTCATTATTTATTTGATTTGTCTAAATTAAGATCTTAAAGTTCAATAAATAAATAAATAAACAAATCGTGTGTGAATTCATGGTGATTTCAAAAGTGATCTTACTAAAACATACATAACACATAAACGACACTGTTTGTTCTTTTAAGTTTACACGGCGACAGTATTTCGGGTTTTCTGAATAATTTAATTATATGCTGGTGTCTCTGTGGCATTTTAAAATAAATAAATTAAAATAAATGGACAGTTAAATGGATTACTATGCCATTTGTATGTATTCTAGAAATTCTAATGGTAATTTAAATTACTTACAGCTTTCCAGAATGGCTATTCTAAATTCGAATATTCCAAAAAGAAAATATTCCAAAATAGTTGAATTTTATATCCGCACCACAACACAAACACAAAAACTACAAAGAATGAAATTTATGTAAATACTGTAACCTGAAATAGTTGACTACTTCTTCCTTTAGATTTCAGCCCCTAGATGCTATGTTATTGTCATGAGCAATATTCCCGCAGCGAACGGTTACTACAAATAGCAGTTTTCTTCAAAGGGGTTTTTCATGAAGATGACATGAGTCACATCCGTAAATTGCGGTATTGTACAAAAACTATCATTTTCCCAAGTTTGGATGTTTCTCAAATACTTACATATGACTAAGTGATTAGCATTCACATGATTGTGATGACACATATCCTAAAATTAATCATTATTCGTTCCCGTGGGAAATTATTGCTGTGGAAAATTATTGCTATAGTAAATTAATGCTTACATTTATTTTTTTAAAACCAGTATTGACTATTAATTTTACCTGCGATTCCCTGTGCTATTAACCTATTTCTGTAAGTGAAATTTATTTATTTTATTTTATTTTTTCTTTAGCATTAGTAATTTTTAGTAACGGATATGCGAAAAACAAGGCTTTGAACTCGCCCTTGCATTTTCTTTTAGAAATTTCTTTTGCCAGCACAACAAATAAATAGTTATTTCTTATTATTTCAAATAAATATTAGCTCTGTAATATATATGCTGTTAATTTCTATGTTACCTTTTATTTGACTGTAATATTATTAAAAATGGCTCTGTAAAATAGCCAAATTCTTACAGTATTGTAACTTTTCAGGTGAAATCTTCTCCACTAAAATTCTGGCCATTAATTTAATACCGATTATTCCTTTTGGTTCCAAGAGTTGACAGTTTCATGAAATATTTGAGGGCTTGCATGAACAAATAAGACTTTTAATTCACTGAGTCAAAAAAAAGTCTGGTTAGTTTGTGCCATGAAATTTCACAAGGAAAAAAAATGTTATGGTCTTACTTAAATTTGTATAACATATCAACAGCACCCGTTCATTTAAATTTACACATTTTATTTGAATGAAATATTATTTACAAATTGTATTTACTGAATCTAACATACAGAAAATAAATAAAGTGAAAAATGCATCAAAGTTTCTTCCCATGCTTGTGGAATTGCCATCATGTGGTTTTTGACAATGTGACTCTCATCTGAAAGGTAATTTTCATTTCGCGATCGTTGGGAATTTATTGCTGTAGTAAAATTAAGGGTTGCATATTTATTTTTTGAAACCAATACATATACTTCTGAGAATTATTAAAAGCACAGAATTTTTTGTTATGTTTCCAAAAGCATTTAAAAGTACACGTTATGTTTTCACTTTTTGGGCATCCAATTTCATTTAAATCAAGAACAGGCCTCCCTATTAACTTCGTTAATGTTTTTGATTATTCTCTTCCTTTGGCGAGTAATATTTGATATTTGCATGTTGATTCTATCATCCAATTTCTTAGTTTGTCCAGAGATAGTGAATCAATTTCCCACTTCAGCTGATGGTTATATTTTATTAACCAAGAATTCTGTTTTTTAACTCTTTCAGGTAATTCTTTCCAACTACAAGGTGATTTTGTCAATGCATATCTTACAATAATTCCCTTTGAATATCTTACAATAAGACCCCTTTGAAGAAAACCGCGATTTGTAGTAACCGTTCGCTGGGGGATATTGCTCATGATGATAACATAGCATCTATGGACTGAAATCTAAAGGAAGAAGTACTCAACTATTTCAGGTTACAGTATTTACAGAAATTTCGTTCTTTGTGGTTTTTGTGTTCGCGTTGTGGTGTGGATATAAAATTCAACTATTTTGGAATTCGAAATACTGTCGCCGTGTAAACTTAAAAGAACAAACAATGTTGTTTATGTGTTATGTATGTTTAAGTAAGATCACTTTTGAAATCACCATGAATTCACACAAGATTTGTTTATTTATTTATTTATTGAAGTTTAAGATCTTAATTTAGACAAATCAAAATATTCGGATGAATTATGAATAAAATATGAACTTGAATTAGAATGTGAATATAGAAGAAAATACGGATGAGCTATTGATAACAAAGTGTGTTTGAGGGACACCAGTATATAATAAAATTATTCAGAAAAGCTCGAAACACTGTCCCCACAAAACTCTACTCTATTCTAAGAATTTCCCCTTTAACAGGAAAGAAATACCCCAATATCTATTGGAAAATTAGTATAGCCATCTATAGACGTAAAAAAATGTATGTTTGAGTGACATTAGGATATAATTAAATTATTGAGAAAACCCTAAACATGACCGCCATCATGAGTCTACTCTACTCTAAGAATTCCCACCCTTTAACAAGAAAGAAATACCCATAATGTATTGGAAATTAGTACACCCATCTATAGACAACCAAACAAAACATGACGACAATGACAGACGTGTCACTCTGGGAAAATTCCAAGATATCTTATCTCAAAAACATAGCCCACAATTCCATAGCCAAACCAAAACACCATGTGATATCACAGAGAGACATATGTTCCCCAGAAATTTCCAAACATATAATGTCACGATTCTTATCTCTAAATATCACTCACAATACGATAAGCGAACCAAACACACCACGTGATGTCCCTTAACAGAAGGGGGTCCAGCAAAATTCCAAACATTCCAAAATCTATACTAACAAACATCCACGTCACGATTCCTTATCTTATCTTGATCTGGTTCAAAATGTCCCACCAATCACAACACGAATCACTATCTCTACCATCACCCATAATTCCATACATGAACCAAAACACAGGAACTCACGTCACTGACACATATGCCACCAGGGAAATTCCTAACATTCCAATCTCATGGTGTCACACACAATGATGTCATCAAATCAACAACTAATCACATCACAATTATCTTGATCTGGTCACTAGTGACCACCCTACTACTATCGCCCAACTCAGTATTGTTCCACTCGATGGCAGGCTGACACCATCACCGAGATGAACTTCTCAGCATTGGCTCTACCCAGTGGCAGGCTCATCCCACCACCAAGCAGAGCCATAATCTTGGTGGTGGCCCCACTCAGAGAAAGGCAAAAACCTACCTACAAGCGGAGCCTCTCAAAGCCAGATCTTCCCCGCACTGGTTTCCACCCTCATTGGGGTTTCATCAGCGAGTAGGTAGACCTAGTTAATACCAAGTTTGTACCAGAACTTACATCCCTTCTATGAGAATTGGCAAGAAGGTGTCATAATAAATTACTAATTATATGAAGATCCAAAGGCTTCAATTCGGTGACATGAACTTATTTAAGCTAAGGGATATTACTTCCCATATTGTTTCTTAGCTGAATAAGAAACTCAGAGTTTCATGCCAAATATAGAAACTATATAAAGTTCTACGATTCCAAGCGTAAGCAAATACCTGGATAGTGCAGCACCTGACCCATTTGGTAGTGCAAGATGAGTCAACTCATAGCAAGGGTGGTGCAAGCTCCGATCACTATCCTTGGTATTTATCCATAATGTGAACTTAGCTCCTAGGAGCTGTATTACTGTTCTACGTTATGAGAGAAGGTTACTACACAGACCGGTTTCAACCTTTATTGACGTCTCATCAGTGAGTAGGTAGACCTAGTTAATACCAAGTCTTCTTTTCCATCTTCTTTTCTGCCAGGTTTAGAATTAGATCTTCGGTGCAAACTATGAAGTTTGTATTTCCCGAAAACTCTGCTTTTTTTGCCATCACAACTCAGAAAAATCGACGGTAGAACTCACCTTGTTTTCAGGGCCAGCTCTACGGACGGTGCAAAACGTGCATTTGCCTGGGCGACAAGTTTTTTGGGATGGAAAAATTAGCCTAAACTATATGAAAAAAGATCATAAAAAGTCATTTATTCCTTCTCTGTTGAAAGCAGACTTCAGGATGTCGTTAGTTAAATTTTTAAATAATAACACTTCATTGGGAAGTATATTTTTCAAAAATCATAATCATTCAAAATAACGTAGTATTATGTTGCTATTAGGATTTCACTTTTAAAATAATTTAAACATTCCAATATGTCTGATAAAATTTTTTTTTAAAAATCTATCAGGCGCAGAATATCGCAAACGAAAAAGAACGCGATATTCAGAAACAAAGCGGGGATTTGCATAAATATGTAAAAACTGAAACAGCTAATGTAGTACAAGAGAAAATAAGAGAAAGGACTGAAATCAAAAATTCTGAGCTGATGGCAAGTACTTCTAATTGCGATCACAGTGATGTCGATATTAGTAACAATCGATTTTAATTACCCATGCGATGCTCATTTTCAGAACAAAATTCCACCGTTAAAGGGTTAATTCTCTCTCTCTCTCTTTCTGTAAAAAATATAGTTTATGATAATTTTTCATTGATTACTTGTGAGCTTTCATTAGTTAATGCTACTATTTAGAATTTACGATCAAACATGTTGAAGCCCAGCTTAACATGACGGCTTTTAAGACGTCATTAAAAGAGTTTTTTTTAGAGGAAAGAAGCTGACTTTGAAACTGAAAGAAACTGAAATTGAGAAAAAACTGACTCCATCCAAGCCACGCAATACTCGTAGAGTTGGGATTATGAGCACAAGACTGTGTCCATTGGTTCCGGTGAGTCTTTAGGCGTCAGCTAGAGATCACACTAAGCTTCATCGATGACAAGTGGACATTAGTAACTGCCGAAGAATTTCCAAACGGAGTAGATGTGAACATAAAAGCATAGAAGATTTCTTTTCTTTTGTTTTATATCTAAATCTGTAATGGCTTTCATTACTCAAAGAACGTACGTAGCATTGAAGCCAAAATTGAAATAAGTATTGAGGGCAGTATTAGATTTCAGATTAATCTAAACTCGTACACCTCAAAAGCATGTTGGCATTCCTTTGTTTCTATCACACATTCTCCCCTGTAGGCACAGCTCCCACCATAGCATGCTTACTTGCTTATTGCTCTTTACATCTATGAGGCCACGAGTTTAGCGCGCCATCCTCTTTGGTCCAGTGCTGCCTCTCTTGCTCTCCCCCAGCTCGATTATCCTGTTGCTCCTCTCCAAAGTCCTGTAAATAGTCGTCTATCGGGGGACGACCACGGGTCGTAGCACTCTTCCCAAAGGGATTTCTTGCTTCACTCATGGTTTCTGTAATCAGGGATTTTTTGCGAGGATGGGTGATTAGCCCATCGCTCAACCTTCCTCTTTTACCCCTTTTAGGACGGGCATAGGGACAAGCATAAGCTCCACCTATGGCAGAGTTATAGCTTCTTTGATAACATTTGGATCTCCAGCTTGTAATCATATGAGTTAAGTTTACTGGAACATTCTTCGTCGACCACGAGTGCCAGTTGAGGAAAATGGGAAATGCACTGACCTGGCCCTTGACCAATATCCAATTCATCATAAAAGCATTCTATTGGGTTAACAGTGGGATTCTGCGATGCAAAATAATTTTCTTTTCAAAATCACTTATCAAACAATCTCACAAAAGAAGCTTTGTAGTCCTAAACCTTTCAATCTTTTAGATTTCCAAAATCATTGTTTTAAACGCAGATGTCCTTTCTATTCTTCAGCGACGGCTGGACACCCTTGTCAAATTCAATGCTGCCAAAATACCTACGCATTTTATATCCATTTCACTCCTCTTCCCTTTCCCTGATCTTCGATAGCACTTAAATCTGTGAAGACAGATTTTTCTTCTTGCTTGACTTCATCTTTAGCCTTTCCTAACACAAACATGTGACTACAACATCTACAGTCATCTCAGCTTCCTATTTTCTATCCATTTCTGCTCAACACTACATTTCACCTATGCAACACACACACACACACACACACACACACACACACACACACACACACACACACACACACACACACACACACACACACACACACACACACACACACACACACACACACACACACACACACACACACACACACACACACACACACACACACACACACACAGTAGAGACCTACAAACTTTTGCTAGGGTCATGCAGGATACCAGTACGTGGTATTATTCTTTTTATGGAGTGGAGACGAGAGGGTAGTCATGGAAGTTGAGAATGAATGCAGTCAAGAAAGCGTGGGATAGGGGAGAGCATGACTGAATCCAAGAGAAAAAGTATGGCTTCACTCGATGAGTCCCTAACGTCATGAAAATCTCTTGTCATAATAATAATAATAATAATTACATGGCCAATTTCTTCGAGATACTGAGGACAAAATTAACGTGAACAAGACGTGGCAATGGCTACAATGCGGATACATTAAAAAAGAAACAGAAGGATTTATTCTAGCAGCTCAAGAACAGGCATTACAAACTAATGCGATGAAATCAAAACATTTGAACATCAGTAATAACAGCAAATGCAGATTATGCGATCAGAAAGATGAGACTGCAGAACATCTAATCAGTGCTTGCAGCAAGATAGCTCAAACTGACTATAAATACCACCATGATCAAGTCGCCAAAATAATTCATTGGCATATATGCAAAAAATATGGCTTTCCTATTTCTGATAACTGGTGGCAGCATAAAATAGAGAGGATATTGGAAAACGAAACAGCAAAAATTATCTGGGACTTTAGAATACAATCAGATCGGCATTTGGAACACAATAGACCTCACATCACAATTATCGAACACTGACAGGTTTGGACTATTGATATCGCTGTACAGTGATAACAACATTACCAACAAAGAACTGGAAAAATTACTAAATATCGAGATCTGGCAATTGAAGATGGCAGGCTGGGGCTTAAACAAATCAAAGTCATCAGAATAGTTATCGGTGCACTTGGTGCAACTTCAAAGAAGCTATCCAACTATTTACAGTAATTAAACATCAAGGAAGTGACCCCATATGCAGTGGTGTAGCTAGAGCTTTTGTCGCCCGGGGCGGCCCCTGAGTTTGCCTCCCCTCTCAATACACACGAAAAATACTACAAAAAGTCAAAACGACGTTTTGGGAAATAAATTAAAACGCTATGTTTATTCTTGAAGTAAAACTTTAATTTCAACATTCTAAAATGTTATTTTTCTTGCTTTTCTGTTAGCAAAATCGTCGATGACATTGGCGAAGTCTATTTCATAGTAATGTAGGTAATTCTTAATCAATTTTAATTAGAAAAACTCCTCTCACAACTAGCAACATTTACAGCAATTGTGAGGATCGCAGTAGTATTACAATATTTGGAAATGAGTTCTCGAGACTGTATTTTAGAATTAACTGCAAAAGTTCAAAAATGTTCAAAGTGCCGCCTGGGGAGGACCCCCCCCCCACGCCCTAGTTACGCCACTGCCGATATGACCTACGGAAAAAGCATTACTTGGAACAGTCCATATTTTACGACGTTACCTGACAGACTATGCTTAGATTCTTGGGTAGGATCTATTTCTTGCAAGGCCACTGCAATTGCTGGACAGGTAAAGATGTGAGTGGGTGTCAGTTCAGTACTGGGGCAGTTGTTGCAGTTTCTATATGTTCTCATACCATCTGTATTGATCTTGAATTTGAATTGTCTTGTATCACCAGTCAAACTGTTGTTTAAATAAATGGTATCCTGTTTTGACTGTGTATCAATCGTGTAAATAAACTAATATAATACATTTCCCCCACATAGCTTCACGAGAGTGCCACCTCTTGGCTGATGTGGAATCCTCACATATCTATTGCTTAATAATATTTGCGACATTTGATTTTAGATGCAGACTTTTATCAATGCGACGAACAGAGAAGGCACTCATGCAACAACGATTCCTCTTATCATCCTGTGATAAGATATCTTCCTGAATTCTCTTCCTTTGGCCCTCTAATCTTTTAATCTCTCTTTTGCATTTTCATTCCTCTGTAATTAAATATCTAAAATAAGTGTGAAGTGTGCGACGTGTTGTGTAATTTAGTTTTTGACTTTCATTTTTAACTTTTGGGTATATTTTTCTATTATAACTTTCTTGAAATTTAATGTAGGGCTGCATTTCTTTACTTTTGACTATTAATTTTTTTAAGTATTCTCTCTCTCTCTCTCTCCCCCTCAGCGATTAATACAGTCAATATCATCTGCATAACGAAGATTATTTATATTCCTTCTTTTATCCTATTTTTACTACCTTCATTTCTTTTTTATACTTTTAATATAATCTTAAATCAGTGTTCATTCATAGAGATACACGAATATTAATTAGTTATTAATTATAAACATAAAATAAATAATATAAATGAAACACAAATACAGTTAATTCGGTTTTTTATGTTAGTAATAATATTATAATTACAATTTACAATCACATCTTGCAGAACCGGCGCTAGGGTCTTTGCCGCCCTCATGCAATTTCTATCTAAGCACCCCTGTAACGATCCGGGCGTGTGTGGTTCTTTTACGATAATGAAAATTTAAATTATTTGAAATTTTTTAAATAAATTTTGACAGAATAGCCACACGTTGGTTGGCTAAATGTAACGAACCGAGGGTGTTGACTAGGCAGGATAATCGTTAAAAACCCGAATAATCAAAAAATTCTCAAAAGTTAAAACAAAATTTGATAAAGCCACTTCACTTTAATCGTTGAATATAATGATACAGGGATTATAGCCTTCTCACCGACCCGAATCGCTAACAAAATTAAAATGAATTTTAATTAAAGTTAAAATTTATTTGAACTAAAGTTTAAAAAATTCTTTCATTTTTACAAGTCAGTAAATTCTTAGTAACTTGTAAAAAAATTTTAATAATTTTTATAAGTGGAACTATCTTTTAGGAAAATAAAAGAAACTCAAGATAGATGAGAAAATAAGAAAAGAATTCAGAAATAATTAAAACATTTAATATAAGTATTCAAAAAATAACATCTTTACAGAATAACAGAAAACAAATTAAATTACGTAAATATACTTGAAATGTATATTTATGTATATTATAACTTTCTTTTTGAATACTTATATTATATTATAAAATTTTAAGATATTATAAATTTTAAATTAAAATTTTAGGGTTTTTGATTTCATATTCACAAAATTAGAAATAATGGTCTTAACGTCTAATTCTGCAATACATCATTTTCAATAGCTATTAACGCCAAACTAACAAGGTTTTTTGTGACATACTTGTTCTTAAGTAGGTTTTAATCAATTTCAACTTGGAAAAGGAACGTTCACCGCTCGCTACACTAACAGGTAAGGTTAATAGTATTCTTAAAGCAATTGAAAAGTTAGGGAAAGATAAATTATTGGACACAATAAAATTAAGAATATCGAAAGGGCTTTTGAATATTTAAATTATCCTTCCGAAAAATATCCCGGAAAGCACATAACTCGTCATATAGTTCTATTGCATTTACGTCTTTATTGTCGCCGTCCTTCAAGAGAATCTCTAAATCGTCACAATTTTTTCGTAAATCTTCGTTATTAATTTGTAGTAATCTATACAAGAAATTGAAATTATCATAATATGTTTTTAGTTGTTCAATAAATTAAATAGAAATATCCCCACTTCCGTTTTTTTTTTCTTTTTCTTTGTTCGTGCTGCAGTTGAGGAGTGGTTGGTGGGGTCACTCTGCTGCTTTGCGATCACTAAGACAGAAATAGAATTCAGCTGAATTACGCTTAGCGTGGGGTGTAGAACGGATTTTGTGTCAGTAACGAGGCGTGCTTTTAAACGTTCGGATTAACTGTAAGCGCAGGGATTACAACGGGGCAGAAATTGATACAGTCTAACAAGAACGACAAAATTTCGTGACCAATAAGATGGCATTTTGCCTTTTTCACTCGGAATTATCAAAAATGATCGGTGACTGGACAAAACGGAAAATACTAAATAAATAAATAAAATAACACATTACTGATTTTTTTTTTAAATATCACAAATTATACGCAATAACAAAACTAGGCTTCGTTAGTACGTATAAACTCAACAGTTCTTTCTTGAACGTCCATAAATGATGGCTACGGAATAAATTTGAAGTTCGTTTTGTAATTTTCTAGCGAAAGTGATATTGAAACGCGTTTCCATAGAAGATTTTTAGAGGAATTGAAAAAAAAATGCATTAGATAAATATTATGATATCCTCGTTTCATTAATTGATGTTGTTGTCTTGTCCTTTGAAGAGTCTTAGATGTTCCCGTGTGCTCCTTGTACTGCTTTGGCTATGTCGATGATTTTGTTTGTATAGAGCTGTTGTTCAGAATTAGGATCTATTTCTTGCAAGGCCACTGCAATAGCTGGACAGGTAAAGATGTGAGTGGGTGTCAGTTCAGTATTGCGGCAGTTGTTGGAGTTTCTATGTGTTCTCGTGCCATCTGTATTGATCTTCATTCCTCTATAATGTCCTGTTCGTAGTCTTGCTATCGTGGTGGAGGTCTTTCTGTCAGCACTGATTTCGGGAATTTGATTTTGTATTTCCACTGAAATCACTGATTTCAGTGGAATTAGTTTAGCTTTTGCTAGTGGATTGGCACCAGCAAGAGTTATCATGTGAGTTTCTTGGTTGAGTTCTCTGGCCTCTTTTGCCTACTTCATCAGCTACTTCATTGTAATTAATGCCTAAACGAGCAGGAATCCATTGTAAAATGCAACTTTTTCCTATACACTTTAGTTGATTTAAGAGTTTATGGATGTCTTGTGTGAGCTTGGTATTGCCATTTTTGATTGCCTCCATAGCTGATCTTGAGTCACTGTGAATTATAATTCCTTCAGATTGTTGAGATGATTATAATTTTAAGTAGGCTTTAAGTGCTTTATTTATTGCGTAAAGTTCGCTGGTAAAATTGGAAGTGATTCTCCCAGATCCAACTTTTATTGAAAGTGTTTCACCTTTCGGGAGTAGAAGGAGAACGCCAGCGCCTCCATTAATTATATTGGTGTCTGACGATCCATCGGTGTAACAAATAACCTGTTTGGAGGTTGATAGTATTTAGGCCTTTTTCTTTGAGCATTTATTTTGGTTCTTTTTTTTTTTTTTTTTTTTTTTTTTTGTACAGAGTTAGATTTATGGAGGTATTTGAAGGTAAAGGACTGGAACATAGAGGTGCTTTGTTTATGTGGGCATTTAGCTGATCAAGACCTATTTCCTTCCTGATAGTGTCATCATATTGTAAAGCTGATGATCTGTGAAGTCTGCATTTTTGATTCCAATGTTCATAAGTTTTTAGGGAGATATGATCGCTTTGGTAGCTTCTGATATTATTTATGAATTATGGTGGCAAATTTTCGCGTTTGTCCTCCAGCAGGTCAAGTCCACATTCCTGTTGGGCTCTGATGTTGTTAGTGGATGAGACTGCACGAATAATAATCTTGGATGGTTCTGCTTGTATTTTGTCTAATTTTTTCTTTACCAATGAGATCGAAGGTGACCAGATAGGTGCTGCATATTCCATTATTGGCCTTATTAGTGTAGTGTAAGTAGTTTTGAGGATTTTTGGCTTTGTGCCCCAATTTGTTCCACAAAGCCTTTTCAGTATATTTAATTTTTTTTTTTTTATTAATTATTGCACCAATTATAGAAGTGAGATACGTAGTTTCATGAACGTCTATTTCAGGATTTATTATATCCAAATGATGTTGTTTCTATTTTTTCTCTCTATAATATGAATATTTCAGTCAAGGAAAGTGACAGTTACTGAACTTCAATCGAAATCATAACTAGGATTTCCACTAAGACCAACAGACAATTAGTGAGCCATCGTTGTCAGCACTATAGTATTACAGTAACTTACAATTTCTAAAATGTGAAGGTTCATGAGGCCCTTTCCATTTTAAGATGATACTTTGTTGAGCCAAGCTTACTTTATACACTGCCTAATCAGGACAACACCCTTAGTAGTAGTGGATATGACATCACAACTACGGCTCATCAGGTTATTATTATTATTACCTGACACCTCCAGAGAATCCAAGGGACTCATCTAGGGAGGGGCACCTTCTCTACAATTCTCTGTCTCCACCGCTCAACGCCACCAACGAACTGCTACTACACCAACGCCATCTACCTTCAACCACCACCGCTAGTATTTTCACAGACATTCCCAAACATCCATGCCAACGGCGGGATTCGAACCTGCAGCCTTTTGGCTGGAGAGTGAATACGCTAACTACTAGGCCAACCAGCATAAAAGGTATAAAAGGAAACGTACATTCATGGACAAATATCAACAGTAAAATGGGTGGAGTGAAGAACTCAGTGACGTTCGACGTGGCACTCTCACAGGACGCCTTTGTAAGAGCTCAGTTCTCTGCTGAAACCCTCACTATCGAGTTCCGAAACTCGGTAGTGAGTGTTTTTCCTTTTGCTGGTGTGGCAAGCAACACCAACACGACAACTGTTCGTGAGGAGTGAAGAACATGGTTTCCATGATCCAGCACAAGCTGAACATCAGCAAAGGTAGCGCCAATCGTCGGGTGGATTGTTGTAAACTCACTGCCGTTGGACTCTGGAGCAGAGGAACTGCGATCTGGAACAGGGGTTGAAATAATATCGAAGAAGGAATCCTATTTCATCCTCAGACAACTGTTCCGGAGTGGAACGATATATATATATATATATATATATATATATATATATATATATATATATATATATATATATATATATATATATATATATATATACACACATTTTTATCCCAAAGAAACAATTGATGTTTAAGTTCTCGGATATCAAACTTTGAGAATTTAATCGAGAAAAGCGAAATTTGTTCGGGGTTCGGAGCAAAATATTTCACTCAGAAAATAATGCTCAGGCTCAGTCTAACACACACACACACACACACACACACACACACACACACACACACACACACACACACACACACACACACACACACACACACACACACACACACACACACACACACACACTATTAGCGAACAAATGAATCCAAGCAAGCCAAGCTGTATCTACGATGTTTATTAATAGTGTTGTGAATTTTTAATGGTTTAAACAAGTTGATATTTGTACCATTTTATTCATTTTGTGTGGATATAAAATGGATATATCTTCACGAAAGCGTTCAAAAATATGTGATCTTTCTCAGCACATCAAGGGCTCAGACAAATTGCCAATGAGTGTGGTGTTGGTTTGGGTACTGTTGATGCGATGGAGGTGGTGACGGAGGAGGTGAGAGAAGACACCTTGGACAATGTGGTATGCAGATGACATTTTGCTGTGTGCAGAATCTATCTGTTGCAAAGTGGATGGCAGCCAGGAGACAGATCTGGAGCTGTAAGGAAATGTCATCAGAAAGGTCAGTGACTTTAGATACTTAGGTTCAACAATTGAAGAGGATGGTGAGGCTGAGAAGGAAGTGGGATGCAGGATACAAGCAGGATGGAAAAACTGGAGAGAAATGGCTGGAGTGCTATGTGATAAGAGCGTGCCGATCAAACTAAAAGACAAAATCTACAGGACAGTAGTGAGACCAGCTATGACGTATCCTTTGGAAACTGTGGCCCTGAGGAAAAATAGCATCAGCAGGATGGAGGTAGCGGAGATGAGAATGCTTAGGTGGATGTGCGGTGTGACCAGAAAGGATCATCTGAGAAATGACTATGTAAGGGGAACGGTGAAAGTTACGAACTTAGGAGCAAAGATACAGGAGGCAAGGTTGAGATGGTTTGGTCATGTGATGAGGAGGGAGGAAGAGTATGTGGTAAGAAAGGTCATGCAGATGGATGTGCAGGGGAAGAGGAAGCGCGGACGGCCAAAGAAGAGATGGAGGGAGATGGTGAAGGAGGACTTGATGAAGAACTTGGCTGTAGCCAAGTTCTTCATCCTCAAGAGACCGTACTTAAGTGGGGTCATACTTAAGTGAGACCGTACGTAAGTGGGAAAAGCTGCAGAAGAAGAAGAAGAAGAAAGAGATGGGTACCTTCTCTCCTGACATAAACGGAAAATGTGGGCATAAAAGGAAAACTACACTTACTCAAGATTGTTTAGTAGTTAGGAAAAGCAAAATGAATCCAAGATCGTCTGATGTAGACTTAGAGACTTGGCAGCTAGTGGGACTAATGTTTCTAACATCACAGTCCGTTGAAAATTATTGGAATCAGGGAGGACTGCTCACAGACCAAAAAAGAAACAACTGTTGAGGAAAGGTATGCAGAAACACAGGCTCGAGTGGACAAAAGTGTGCAAAGATTAGATGTTGAGACGTGGAAGAAGGGCATATGCTCAGAAGAGTGATTTCACAGATTGAGAAAGACAAAGAACTCATTTTCCAAACTGGATTTCGCTCAATGTCACGCTTCAAAAAAGTGAAAGAGCTCCTCAAAAATCACAACTTCCAATTTCTTGGGTGGCCAGGTAAGTCTCCTGACATTAACCGAAGAGAAAATTTGTGAGCCATAGTGAAAAAGAAACTTGGAAAATTAAATTGCGATACTTCATGCATTCCATGATCACTTAATGCAATCCATTATAAAAGTATGGTTTCGAGATGCAGAAATAAGAAAAATGTGTTCGACGTTGGTAGAGCGAGTGAGGGAATAAGCGAATTAATGAACTTACTAGGAACAGAGGAGCACTTGTAAATTATTAGGTGAAGTTGGAGTTTAATTTTTGTACTTATTTTTTTGCGAAATTAACATTTTTCTTTAAGATGTGAATGTTCGGATTAATTTTTTCGTTACTGTATATATATTTACACAAACACACGCTGCTTATAAGTTCTCTATAAATAAAACCTTTGTTTTACTTCCATTTTGTATTTTAACAAATTTTAATTGGAGACTGAGTGGGCAGGTAGCCAATCAGAGATTGCTGGCCCAAGACTCTCACTAATTTTAAGTGGTACCCAGTGAAGAGACTAACAAACAAATACTGCCATCTTGTAGTCCCTAACCCTAACAGGATATGTTATTGTCTGAAATAGTGTGGGTCTTGCAGTCAATTTTATTGAGTTTGCGGAAAGAAAAAAATCCGCTTGCCTCTGCCAGAAATCAACTAATTCGGAACCGGTCGAAGAAAGACATAGAAAATTCCTCCATTCTGCTACTAGAATCAAACCTAAAACTTCCTTTCAATCAAATCATTCGTTTATTAATTTCAATGCCTTGAATAAAATTTTCAATAAAATTCTCGATCCTAATAAAATAAAAATATTGCATTTATTAATTTAAACGCAATGTTTTCTTACAATTGCCATGCTAGTTATGAGCACGAGATGGACCAGTGTTTTTCAAACTGCGGTCGCGACCCGTTACCGGTTGCGACATTTTTAAAAAATGAAATATAATAAAAAATATTCGAATACACGCTCTGTATTTCTGAGATTTCGTAGCATTTACACGCGCACGCCGGATATCACATCTGGCGTTTTCTTTCGAGACGGAAGTGGATTGACGGTATGTTATGTCCCGTTTACGTTCGTTGGGAGAATTTTTACAAAATTTTACATTTATACGGCGTACAAGTTTTAATGTTTTGGATTAAAATATACTTGTAAAATTAGAAATGTCAATGATAATGTATAGAGTCTGTGAGGGGGAGTTTGGTAATTATTATGTCTAGTGGGGTAGTTTTCTTTCCAGATGTCTCCAATTTACACTAATTGCATGACATAAAACTTTCCTAATTTTGTTTGTTTATTTTTTATTTTGAGTTTTTTTCTGTGTTATATTTAAATGTTAATAATTCGTGTTTACTGATATTAATGCGATGAGTCTTCGGCCTCCTTGGAGGTGTCACGAATAATAATAATAATCATAATAATAATAACAACTTTATTACATTTTTGTTTTTATTTTATTACGTGTTGTAAGGACATGAACTGTTTTGTGAAACTCGTTTCAGTATATATTATTATTATTGTTAACATTTGACCTCCATGGAGTCAGAGACTCTTGGTGGGAGGCAATCTCTGTTGCATACAATACTCATCCAACCGCGTCTTAATCAGATTCAATGTGTCCACATCCACAACACATCCAGGCAATGCATTTCACTCACCAACCACTCTCCATGCAGAGAACCTGCTCACACCCTCCTTATACAGTTTCCAGCAATGGCCTCTTGTTCTACTCCTATTCTATGAAAAAGCTCTTCCATGTCTACCTGATAACCCCTGACCAGCTTATATGTCTCAATCATATTCCTCCTATTCACGAGGCTCTGCAACTTACATTCTCTCAATCTGTACAGCCACATTCCAAAGACCACTGACTACCTTTGTGAATCTTCTCTGTACCCTTTCCAACATATCCTCGTCACCATGAAAACCTGGCAACCAAATCTGTGCATGCACAATAATCCATATGAGGGCTGATCAAGGCCTTATACAATGGAATCATAACCTCTCTATTTCTGCATGTCAGTGTTCTCTCCATCATTGCCATTATTCGATGTGATGTCTTCACAACTTGTGCATTGTGGCCCCTCAATTTCAGGTCCTTGTCCACCATCACCCCTAGATCTCTCATCTACTCTACTTCTGTTAAAGTTTCCCTACCAAGTGTATACTTGACATCCCATCGTTGCTTACCAAATCTCAAAACGTTACACTTGGCAACATTGAACTGAGAGTTCCACTTACCTGCCCATTCATGCAATCTATTCAAGTCCTCTTGTAAGGCAATAACATCAGTCTGACTGTGCATTGCTCTCCCCAGTTTTGGATCATCTGCAAACAGCTGGATATCACTAGTTAAACCCCACCCAATATCATTAACCACGCTACCGGCCAAGACGTCTATAGACGTCAAGGTTATCATGGATGCGAAGTGTATATTAAAATTGTAATACCATTGATATTACATTGAAATATATGATGGATACGAAGTGTATGAAGATGCGTATTTGATCCACAATGGCCAGTAAGGTGGTTTAACATACAAATTAAACAACAGCAATGGCCCCACAACTGACCCCTGTGGCATACCACTGGTGACCTTTCTCTTTCGAGATATGCACCCCCATATACAACTTTCTGATACCCATCCAACAGCCAGTCAGTGATCCAACACAGAAGTCTGTTATCCAATCCCATCTGTTTCAATTTATTTAACAGTTTGTCATGCGGCAGTCTATCAAAAGCCTTTGCAAAATCCAAGTACACCACTGTATATGCATCTCCTCTGTTCAAGGTATTTGTCACCTTGTTATAGTACATAAGTAAGTTAGTGAAACATGATCTCCTCTTAACATACTCATGCTGATAACCACAGAGAATACTGATGTTATCAACCCATTTCTGTATCCTGCTTCTCACCAATCTCTCCAGGACTTCACACAACTCCAGATATTCATACCGGCCTATAATTTGAAGCTAAAGCCTTATCAACGCCTTTATGAAGGGGAACAATTTTACCCTATATGTGTGTGTGTTTTTCATTTCTCCCTGATGGAGACTGCTGAACCCTAGCGATAGTGCAATACCAGAGCAAATCTTAGCACAGGTAGAGCATTCCACAAGCATTTTGTCGATTTCCAAATATTAGTTTAATATCTTCTTGAGGTCCGATGGGCCGTATCAGATATTAAACTATAAAAACCGATACTACACTTTTCACTTTTCGGCCAACATAAGAGTGTAGTATCAGCTTATCGGTCTTCTATATACGACCATAGTTGCATAACTTAGTCGCTCAAATGCAAAGATTTTCACCACTCCTCCTGTCACAATCTGTTTTCTCTAACTCTCCGCATTATGTCTCATACAAATAAATAATTTTCTCGTGCTACTGATACCAAACGCATTCAACTGCAGGCCATCCGTCCATCACATAAACCCATTCTTCCTTCAGAATCAGTCACCACTTCAGAAAACTCGCAACCAGTACGTGTAGTAAGGACGTGAACATTCTGCACACCCCGTGAATTATTCTGCACACCCTACGCATCGAATCACTTGCCCTCATTGCCCTTCTTAATTCAGCGTGCTATGATATCTAGGAAATATACTAACGATTTCCATTTCACACTTTCACTGTCGCTTTCACTTTCACTTCTTCCAGCAATCCTTTCACATCATCCAATGGTTAAATTCAGCCGGGGCCCTCCGGGACTCGGCCTCGGAACATTTTTCTGTTTTGTGACTTTTTTCCCCTTACGGTAATTATGCCTACATCATTGTGTTATCACTCAACAATTGTTTACAGTTTTGAATGTGTATATAAAGTCAATATCAACAGTCGCCTGATTACGAACGGGTTATGAAAGGGACGGGGAGGTTTGCAGCTTCCTATAATGCGTTATCTTGCAGCTATTGACAAGCAAATGTTATTGCAGCTTAGTGTAGCGGAATTTTGACAGGCTCGAGTCGTAGCGACATTTGTCTTTTCTGGTTGGCAACACTGTCAGCAACAGTCAGTAACCAACAATAGAACAGCAGATTAGCAGTTGTTTATCAGAGCTCGTGATTGTGAGAAGCACAAAGAAAATCGTGTAATATTTTTGTGTATATGTAGGTCTACTATTTCAACTATGCATAAGTACATTGGTACCTTCTTTAAACGGAAAAATTGCTCGGATGACATTGATAATACAAAATGAGTTTGTAATGTGTAGTTTCTGAAGAGAAAGAGGTCTGTAACGAATCCACAGAAACACAGGATTCCCATCAGTTGTAATGCGATAATATTAATACGCTGAACGAAAGGAACGATTTGCCGACTTAAAGGCCACTCGTCCAGCGCATAGTATTCAAAAGGTAAATGCAACTGGTTATTTTGTAAGGACGGAGGTTTGGGGTGTATAACATGTGCAGAGGTACAGAACCTAGGCACAAGTTCTTCACATCACAAAGATACCAAATCTCACACAGGTGCAGAAGAAATTATTAGAAGTAAAAGTGAAAATTTATTGCGACACATTGGCCTGATGCCTTTAACTCCACCAGATTAAATAAATAAATAAAATTAAAAAAAAATGTTGCGACAATCTAGCAATAGTCTCACATTTATGATCCTTTCTTTAAGGGCCCGTAATTTATTCGCTTAGAATTTAACCTCTGACATTTATTATTTTTATTATAATGGTGTCTCCATGGGATCAAAGACTCATCGCGGGAGACCGTACATTGACACACTAACCATCATTCACACAATACCTGTCATACTTCTCCTTAAATTCGTTAACAGATGAAGCATTTACAACCACCTCTGGCAACGCATTCCAACCATTCACGACACTCCAAGCAAAAAATCTAGCACTAACACCCTTGTTAACAACACTCTTACACAATCTCGAGGGATGGCCCCCTCGTTCTCTCCCTTCTTGCACTGGTCTTAAAAAAAGTCATCAGTATCAATCTTATAAAACCCTTTTAATAATTTATATGCCTCTATCATATCTCCTCTCCTACGTCTATTAGTTAGTTTTTGGAGTCCACAGATCTTCAAACCATCCTCATAGGGAACATCCCACAGATCTGCAACAATCTTTGTAGCTAGCCTCTTAATCCTCTCCACCATTTCTTCATCACATCACCAAGGAATCCAGGTGACCAGATCTGTGCGCAATAGTCCAAATCATGTCTTATTAATGCCTTGTAAAGTGGGACAATCACTTCCTTATCCCTGCTTGTCAGTTCCACAACCATGTAATTTGATGTGATGTTTTTGGCAATCTTTGCAATATGCCATCTAACTTAAATTCTCTGTCTCCTAACTCCCAAGTCCCTTGCCTCTTCAACTTCTTGCAGTTCAGTTCCATTAGTATAGTAAACAGTATGTGATCTCATCCTCCCGAAGTGCATCACCTTACACTTAGCCACGTTATGGACAGCCATTTACCTTAGCCCATACCGTCAGCCTATATAAGTCATCCTGCAAGATATCCACATCATCTGAATTGACTATCGCTCTTCCTAATTTTGCATCATCAGAAAACAAGTGGATATTTACTTTCAAATTATTTCCACTATTGTTGATGTACAAATTAAACAAAAGAGGACCAAGCACTGAGCTCTGAGGTACACCACAAGTCACTTGCCTTTTCCTGGACTCAGCTACTCCATAAACTACTTTTTGATATCTATCCACCAGCCACCCTCTAATCCAATTCACCAGCTTTATCAATCCCATTTGCTCTAATTTAAGCAACAGAGTTCCGTGTGGAATTCTTTGTCAAATTTCTTTGCAAAGTCCAGCAGTATCACTGAGTAAGGATTTCCTTTATCCAACTCCACTGTTGCTTTATTATAGAAAGAAAGCAAGTTAGTAAGGCAAGACCTATCCTTCACAAAACCATGTTGCCCTTATAAAGTATCATATTGCTGTCACACCCAGTCCTGAATTCTAATTTTTATTAATTTCTTCAAAACCTTAACCACCACTTCAGATGTACTGATTAATCTGTAATTTGCTACCTCTGTCTTGGAGCCTCCCTTATGCATTGGAATCATTTTACATTCTATTGGAACTTTACCAGAACTGAGGCTTAAATTAAACAGCCTGATTAGAGGAGGTGCTAATTCTCTTGCACAATCTCGTAACAGATGGGCCGATACGCCATCTAACCCAATGGTAGTGTTAGCATTAAGGTTCTGTAATATGCTAAGCACCTCTATTTCGTCTATTTCTACTCTCTTATCAGTCAATGACACATTTGGCACTGCAATATCACAACCAAAATGTTACACTTTTGCAAAATGATCACTAAGTAACTCAACTATTTGATTTGCTTCTGTAATTTCCCTACCATCAACACTTTTTAAAGTAATATTTCCATGGTTATTCTTCCTTTTACTTGCCACATAGCAAAAGAACTCATTGAGATTTCTTTTGGACTCATCAGCTAGTTTTCTCTCATAATTAGCTTTGATCTCCCTTACCATACAGGTTACTCTCTTTGCCTGTACCTTGTACTGCTCATCTCCTTTTTCTTTATACTTCCACTACGACCTATTCTTTATCTGCAACCCCTGCTTAATAATATTATTCATCCATCTTATTCCTACTTGATTTCTCCTTCTGACTCTGGGAATACAGTCTGATACAGCTTTCTTTATATACTCCTTGACAATCTCCCACGCACCATCAACATCTCTCCCCTTCAAATTCTCATGCCATAGAACTGCTCGAAGCTGACTTCTCACCTTTTCATAATCACCAGCCTTGTAATTCCACATATAACCCTTCATAACAGAATATTCAGCACATCTTACAATCTCCCGGGTCAAAACCACATGATCGCATTCCCCACGTGGAGAAAGTGTAACTAAATTACTTATTGATATGTTCTCCGATGTTATGATCAGATCTAACACTCTCGAATCTCTTATCCCTTCCATTACATGCTGTCTCAGGTAGTAATCTCTTAAGAACTGTATGAACTCCATTTCCTTTGTTCCTTGTGACCATTCCTTCCCCCAATCTACGTCGCCAAAGTTAAAATCCCCGATAATAATTACTCAACCTTCACTCATCGTGCTAATTGCCAATACATACTATCTACATTCTCTCTTATAACCCCTGTTGATCCCTATCTCACACAAAACAGCCTCAAACAAACTGCCCTCAACATACCTGTCACCTTGAGGCACGTCTACCTTTTCTTTTAGCTTTAACGCTTCGTCTGTCATTGGTAAAACCCCTCCCCCCATTCTGCCATCTCTGTCTTGCCTGAAAATACTGCGCCCCTTACATTACAATAACTATATCATTTTTAGTTAACGAAGTCTCGCTAATTCCTATAATTTTTAGCCATAATCTCTTAACTCTGTTCATCGGCAGTCTGATACGAGTCCCATCGCAGCTCAACATATTAAACTGATTTTTGGAAATGGGCGAAGAGTTCTGAGCATGCTCCACAAAGGTGGAGCATGCTCGGAATTTTATTCCGACTAAAAAGTCGGAATAAAATTCGTAGGTCACCCACGGTACAATGTACTATAGGTTTACTTTCGTGGGAACCACATACAAAAAAAAAAAAGAAAAAAAAAAAAGAAAAAAAAGTCTAATCGTTTCCTCCTACAACCTTTCTTTTTGCTTTTCAATTATATTCATTACCTTTTATTTAGCACCGGAAAAGTCAGAGGAATACATCGATTGCATGTTGTATAATTGCATCCCAATCACACGCAATATTGTTACACCCTGATATCTTAAGAATGTAAAATTCTCAGCTATCATGGTGTAACATGAAGAAAAATTAAAATAAATTAAAAAACCCTGCATAAAAGATGATAGTTGAATTACTTAAAAGAAAAAGAAAGATTCTTGCATCCACTAAAATATATAAAAAAAAATAAAAGTTTTGTTAAACTAACTAACAAAAGAAAGAAATATATTAATATTGTGATATGATTTAAATGAGAAAAGTTAAATAAATAAGACAGAAAAGGATTAGTCATAAAAGATGGTATGTGAGAGGCTAGAGATTAAGTTATTAAGTAAATTCTTAGAAAAATTTTGGAAGGGATTAAGTTAGAGGCTAGCACAAAGAAAACAACAGACTATCGCTCAGGGCCGATTCCCGGATTGAGACATCGTTTCGCGCTCGCCGATCAAATGACGTTTGGCAGAAAAACGCCACCGTAATTGATCGGAGAAGTAAAAACAAGTAGGGGCGGAGAAAAGAAGTTAGAAAAAGTGCCGTTAGGAGAACAACCTCCCCCCCCCCCACACGAGGCTTTTTTGGTTTTGGTTTGGATTTGGTTCCAGGAGAACCCTTCGCGAGCTCTTTCGTAGGGATTTCACGGGGTTTTCCTGAGTGGCAAGATTGGAGTTATATCTCCAACACCACAACACGGAAACAAAAGTGAGCGGGATTTCGATTCCGTATTTCCTAAGTAAGAAGCGAAGAATGCCATAAAGTCAAAGAAAGGGAAACATATTCTTTATGCTTCGACTTCAGTGACAACTACGAGAAGGGGAAAGAAGTAAAGAAAGCGATGTCCACGTGGCGAGTTGCACAGCCGATATATAGATGATTCAAAGTGTGTTCGGAGTTACGAAAAGTTAAGCCAGCGTAAGCCCAGTTCAATTCCAAAAAGAACGTAGGAGAAGCAGATTGTCGAAGGGGTCATACCAAGATAGTTCAATCAGAAGAAGGTAAAGGCCCATATGAAAAACCCAAGAAAGAAAGGTACTGTAAAATATATCTAATGTTAACTAGCATTTGTCTGTGATATGTATCATTATTCTAATACGGAACTGTTGAAGTGACCAAGGTAAATTTATACTAGGACTTTAGTATCTGACAGAATATATTAAAAATAAGCTGGCTATTTTTAATGTTATGTGAAAAATTAAGTGTCCTGAGAATTTTGCATGTCTATTGTAATGTATTGGAAAGTTAAAATGTCATAGTTGTGTGTTAGTGCAGAAAAAGGTTTAGTTAATTTACTTAAGTTTGAATAGTTAAATAGTGTGAATTAATCTTATTTATCCATGTCAAATGAATTTACGTGCTGAATGTGTATGGCGGCATGATCGTAATACTAGTTATGTGTTAGTGCAGTAAATGGTTTAGTTAATCTACTTAAGTTTGAATAGTTAAACAGTGTGAATTAATCTTATTTGTCCATGGCAAGTGAATTTATGTGTTGAATTGTTATGGCGGCATGATCGTAATACCCACTGAAGGATCATAGCCTAATCACTTGTGATAAGCTAATGTTAGTTTGTAAGTATTTAGTTTGGCATTAAATTGAGTAATCACAAAAAAAATTGAATTGTACCATGTTAAGGAATTTAATAAACCTTTGTTCAATGATAAAAGAGTTGTCTGAAATTGCTGTCCAATGCACCACTTGAAAAATACGAACCTAATCACGCGGGAAATTAATGTGTTAAGAAACGAGATAAAGTGTCACGACAGGCGCAGTGTAAATACAAATATTAGGGGTATTAAGGGGAGAAATAACTTAAGTATTAGTAAAAATTTTGGTGATATCTCGTGCGTAGATAATAGAAGAACATAGATAAGAGGAAATTGTTAGATAGAATAAAAATCGTAAAATGGGACACAACATAAATGGCGCAGCCGGTAGGATATAAAGTATTAGAAAGTTAATAGAATAGAATAAGAAGAATAGGTCACAACAATATCTTTTTGTAATCGACTTTACCTACTGGATTACCGTTACGTAGTAACCGACGGTTACTACGTAACGGTAATCCCAGTAAGTAAAGTCGTAAATTTTTTCCCAGTAGGTAAATTTTTATTTTCCGAAACTTTTTTTAAAATTTTTTATTCCGAAACTTAATTCATTCTCAGTACTCTTATCAGTCTTCGAAATTGAAGGATTCTGTTTATCTGGAGAAGCCTCGTTGTTCACAGTTTCATTATTATTCAGGCTAGTAGTGCACTTTGTCGCTGTTCTGTTGTTCGTGGGAATGTTTGGCGTCATTTTACGGTACTACTTTAATATTACGCTACCAGAAATAAAAGAAATTTAATTCTCCAGTTTGAGCAAGTTCTAATTGAGATTCACTCGAAAGAACATAGAAGTTAATTACCGTTATCGTTTGAAACAGCATACAACGCAATGCTAATTATCTGCGTATAGCAACACATTACATTCCATTCAGGCTGCAATTAGACAAGGGAAGAGTTAACAACCAACTTACACTAGAAAGCAACAGTTGCGAACTGTTGCCTTCAAGCAAGATCGCAATAGATTTGTTGTACCTCATTCTTAAATCTAATTCAACCTATTTTGGGGTTATTTACTCTCCCTATTGAGAGAGAGCTGATGCTGGAGGTAGTACAATACTAGGACAACGCTTGGCAAAGGTGGAGCAAGATCAGAACTCTTCGCTCAGTTCCAAAAACCAGTTTAATACATTGAGCTCTGATGGGGCTCGTATCAGATATTAAGCTGATAAGAACAGACCATGTTTGTACTGCTTATTATAACTAAAGTTAGACATCCTCCATGACCAGGGAAAAGAATGTTTAAACTCGCTAAGGTCTACAGAGGATAAACTCGCTTATAAACTATAATTATCAGAGTTTTAGCTTAGGCTTTTACAACTATACTTTATGCATTTTGTTGCTTACCATTCCCCCACTGGTCTATTTAGTCACTGAAGTTTCCCTTCTTTGGTTACTTTTTGGCTGCTGTTTCAGCCAGGAGAATTCCTTTCGACATCTACACGCCTCGGGATCCCATTGAGACAATGGTTTGGAGGGAGAGGACATTTAGAAAGAGAAGGAACGTTCTAGCTTAAAGAAGGGGGGGGGGGATTGTTATCTTTTATCATTACTGGGGTTTAGGTTCTCCATAGAGAAAGGTGCCAGTTCCTTTCCTAGTTTCTATTCACCATGCAGTCTATTCAATTTAACTTATAGAGACTAGTCTTGTGGCTGCATGGTGAAACAGGAGTTATTTTAGTTTGTCAGTAATCCATTTCTCAGTTACTTCTGGGTAAGGTCAGTATTTATTGGTTTATTTTATATTACAAATCAAGTCAGTTTATGCCTTTTCTTCCCTTTTAGGGAGTAGCAGAGGCCATTTTATCACTACTTAACTTTTGGAGACCGAGTAGGCAGTTAAGTCTCCACCGTAGCCTATAAGTGATAGCTGGCCCAAGATGATCACTAATTATAAGTGGCATCCGACTTTGTCCTACAGTCGTTTTCATTGAGTTTATGGGACTAAGAAACCCGGGTTTTGGGGAGAAAATCTCGCTTCCCATGTTAGAGGGCGACTAACTCACGAACTGGTAGAAGGCCTCGAAAAAGTTCCTCTAGTCAGTGACAAGACTACAACTGAAGACTTCAGTCAGGCGGTCTAGTACAGAGGATGCAAACGTCACTTCCATCGAGACTATTTTATTAAACCAATAATATATATATATAGGAACTTTTTCTAAGCCTTTTCTCGACCGGTTCCAGAGTTAGTCGATCTCTGGCACGGGCTAGCAGGATTTTCCTCCAAGAAACTCGGGTTTCTCGTAACGTAAACTCAAGAAAATCGGCCGTCGAACCCACACTATTTTCAGACATTAAAATATTGTGTTAGGATTAGGGACCACCAGATGGCCGCACTTACTAGCCGTCTTCTTCACTGCGTGCCGATTAATTAGTGATGGCTAGCCATCTCTGATTACTAGCAGTGGAGATTGAACTGCCTACTCAGTCTCCAAAAGTTAGATGGAGCTTAAAAACGGCCTTGCCTACTCCCTATACGGGAACAAAAAGGCGTTAGCTGATTTTATATATATATTATTGGTTTAATCATGTATGTATATTATATATATACATACATGATAATAATAATATTTACAATATATAGTTTCTTTTATTTTGAAATGTATCATTATTTTTGCTTTTGTTTGATCATTTTTCATTATTTTATATTTAAGAGTTATTTCTTATTACATTGCAATACAGTTTGTTTTTATTCTTACTTATTTCTAATTACATAAGGATAGTTACATAACAATCATTATATTCTTAGTTACATAAGGGCGTTGCATATACAGTGATATATTCAGATTTTGCAAAGGCGTTTGATAAATTGCCACATGACAAGCTGGTAATTAAATTGGAACGGATGGCACCGAACAGTAGAGTAGTTCGCTGGGTTGGCGATTGGTTGTCTGATAAGTATCAAGCGAGTTGTCCATTGAGAAGCGATATCCCAGAAGAAGAAAGTTACTAGTGGTGTACCACAAGGGTCTGTTTTGGGTCCATTGCTGTTTAATTTGTATGTAAATACTACTTGGAGGGGTCTGAATGGTGATATGCAGTTATTTGCAGATGATGCCAAGTTGAGGAGAGCTATCAGGAGTAGAACGGATGCTGTGGCTTTTCAAGAGGACTTTAATACACTGGCTGAATGGGCAAATGAGTGAGGTTATCAATTCAAAGTTGCAAAGTGTAAGATTTTGAAATTTGGGAAGCAGAGATGGTACATAGAGTATACAATCAGTGGAAATATCTTGGAAGAGGTAGAGATGAGTGATCTGGGAGTGATTGTAGACAAAGACCTAAAATTTCGGGAACATGTTATTGTTACTAAAATTTCACAATTTTAGTAACACTACAGCAGATAATGGAAATGATGCACAGGAGACCGGCTTTTAGAAACAAGGACGTTATGGTTCCCTTACATAAGGCATTGATTAGGCCGCATATGGATTACTGTGCACAGATTTGGTCACCTGGTGTTCAAAATGAAGATTTATTGGAAAAGGTTCAGAGGCGATTGACTAAGGTGGTTTCTGCAATTTTTTCTGGTCTATACTCTATATATATTGAGTATGAAGACAGATGGAGAAAATGCAATTTGCAGAAAATAGTGCATAGGAGTGGAGGGGATATGATCGAGAAATATCAGCTCTTAAGAGGTTCTTCTTTTTTCACTACGCGTTATTCCCACTTCCTATGCAGGGTCCGCGTGTTACTTAGATGCGACTTCTTGTCAGTACCACTCCCAACCGACCTGTCTCCTAGCCTGCCGCTGGGGGGGGGGGATATATATTTTTGACTGTAGCAGCGTGTATGTTCACGGGGGCCGGTTTTCCTGCTTGCGGGATGAAAAACACTACTGCCCGCGCCCAAGACCGGCTAACTTGGCTATGCCTGAGGGAGATCCTCAAGTTCCTCACGTCTTCGACGGGAATGGAACCTGGGACACTCCTTCCCCAGTCATAAGGTTGCGAAGTGCAAAGCCACAGCTAACCGCGCGGACAAGTTCTTAAGAGGTTATTACCAGATTAATGTTGGGGAGATTTTGCTTAGAATGGGTGAAGATAAGAAGAGAATAAGAGGTCATTCCTGGAAGCTGTATAAGGAGAATGTGAGCGAGGGGGTGAGGAGCAGTTTTTTTGCATGGAGAGTGGTGAGTGATTGGAATGCACTGTCTGAGAGCGTGGTGAATGTAGAGACAGTGAACATATTTAAGGTGCAGAATGATAGACTCTGTATGTAACAGTAGGATCTCCAACAACGAGTCTTTGACTCCATGGAGGTTTTTATAATAATAATAATAATAATTATTATTATTATTAATATAAATTTTAACCATTTTAGCATACTGTTGTTCAATTACACATTATGAGTTCTTAAAGTGTATTTAGTGTTCCAGAAATTGTATTCCTAAGTGATTCTAATGGTTCTTTTCAGACTCTCTCACACACACACAAAGCTCCCCCAGTTAATCTAACTAGGTGATTGACTTGGTTAGTTTGATGGGAAGTTCACTGATAAGGACTTTTCGTCTTCTTTTTCTGCGTTTATGTTCTTCATTGTATCTTGAAGTATTGATTGAACTTTGTCAGGATATTTTCGCAGCCTTTTCTTTCATAGATATAGTCATACCTGTATGATCAAATAGTATACATACTTATAATTAGTTATTTGTACTCAACTTAGCTTCACGTTTAGCCAAGGAGTACATTTTCATTTATTATTATTGAAATCTGTGGCATCCAATTGTTTCCCAACATTCCAGATATCGTCCGCTTTTTTTTTTTTTTTACAATAAATCACGTGGTGCAAAAATAAATTGTGGCAAAGTGTTTCTGGTTCTCTACAAAAGTGACAGATTGCAGGGCCATCCAACAGCATGCCTTTTGCCAGAACCCACATATTCGTCGGCAAACATGCATGACATGATGCACTTTGAAGAAAAACATTTTGTAATGAACTTATTGAAAGTCAGAATACATACTTTAAAACGGTGGCTTAGAACGTTTCCCTCCGCTTTTTTGTTCGTGGTTCTGAGGAACAGTGAAAGTGGATCTAGAAAGATTTGCCTATATTCCTGTGATGTGGTATTTAGTAATTTCTCAATGCCTGTAATTTTCTTCTTGAAACCGGCATTCCTCAACCATTTCAATTAACAATCTAGGTGGTATTTGTTTAATTGAAGGAAGAGAACTGATAACTTTGGAAAGAATTTTTCTAGAAGGGCAATTGATGCAATATCCCCGGTATGATATGTTATGTGCTTTTACTGCAGTGTGAAGAACAAACAGCCATGGCACCCACCTTAATAAGATGAAGGACTTCCTTTCGCTGCAATGTCTGCAGGATCCTATGGTATTCTGCAGTCATTGCAGATAAGTTAGCCAATCTCATAAGCTAGTAACAGGGTTTTTTTTTTACCTGCAGGAAACTCAGGTTTTCATCATGCAAATCGGCAAAGTTTCTCTGTTTAAGACCTTGTGGAGCACCATCAAGTGATCCAAATGCCGCGAAACTTTGCAGGAATAGTGTGCGTCATGCAGAAGCAATATCGGAGAAAAAAAGTATTTTCAAAATTCACCACCAGGGGCGTTGTAAACACCAAATGCATGGAATTTGAACATGACGAAACTCGGCAGGCGGCAGGAGGGTTTAAAAAGATGGACACGGGATTTTTCCTTTCATTCTAGTTGAAAATACTGTCCACAAATAATAATGTTGGTCCTTGCAGTGCACGTGTTGTATCAAGACGTGCTTTACACAACTCTGTAAAATTCTATGGAAGATTCTGCATTTCTACCCATTCAAGATAACCCTGACATAGGAGTTGCGCCCGCAGGACTTTGATCCTTGCTCGAGTGGAGCTGGACAGGCGTGGATAATTTTGTGGGGGGATGTGGCTCACTTTCACCTGAAAGGAGCTGTGAATACCCACAGTTGCTGGTATGGACTACGCAAAACCCGTATTCACTCCAAGAAATTCCATTGCATCTACCAAAAGCTACTGTCTAGTACTGGTTTACAGCTTCGTTTAACATTGGACCATTCTTTTTTGAGGACATTCGCCAGTCGGGTTCTGTGACTTACGCAGTTACTGTCGAGAGGTATCGGATATGATAAACAATTTTGTTGTGCCACAGCTACAGCGCCACCAGTGAATGGATTCAGTCATTTTCATGCAGGATGGGGTACCTCTACACATTGGTCGATCCATACAGGAGGTTCTTCAAGAACATTTCACAGAAGCCAGAGTGGTCAACCATGCGTTTTCCACTGCATGGCCGCTTCGTTCCCCTGATCTGAAAGACAGCATAACGAAGCATGTGCAGATCAATCGCGACCAGATGCATTCTGCCGTCGAGGGAAGGGCAGCACATTGAACAGTACAGCCCATGAATGCATAACGGAAGTGAATAATAAAAACGTGTATTTATGCTTGTGTTGCTTTTCTTTGTCTTCCCATCTGAAGTAGTATTGGGTTGGGATCAGATGATAACTCATTTAATGATCTTAGGCTGTATTGAGGATTAATGTCCCACAGGATAGCTATATCCAGGATGTCTGCAGTTCCAAACGTACTAAGATAAGTTGGTTCGGTGGGCCTGCCACAACAGCATTGTGTGATCCTATGAAGTTGGAAAGGATGCAACCGTTCTTGTTGGTGGATCTGCAATTCCATGCAGTGTGCTTGGAGTTCAGATCCCCGGCTATAATGGTGGGTTCTCTGACGCACAAGATGGCATTTAGGTCAGAGTGTAATAGTTTTTTTTTTTGGGGGGGGGGTTGTAAGCAGACTAGATTTTCAGTCTGCCAGCCGCGCTGGTGAACACCTCCACGCCCGTGACCTTAAGATTAGTGGATGGAGGGTTGTTTACGGAATTGTGCTTGATGTAGTTTTTAATGAAGATGGCAGTGCCGTCACCTCTGTAGACCAATCAGTCATTTCTGTATAGGCGGTAACCCCTTATTTTAGGGTTATCTGAGGGTCTTAGATGTGATTCACTGATTAATATAACATCTGGTTAGTGAAGTCTTGCAGCTCCAGAATTTTGTTTCTTAGGCCATTTGCATTGCATGCAATGATCTGCAGAGGCTGAAATAAGTTTGTCTCTACTCATCAATTAGCGCTGTGAGGATGACCTGTGTTTCACGGAGAAATCTTTTGGTGGAGGTTGCTGAAGGGTTTGACAAGCTGAAGACTTGTAGCATGTTGGCTAGAGAGGCTGTAATAACAGCTGTAAGGTTTGTAGGAGCTGATTTGTTTGTAAGGGCCACGTCAGCATAACTTCTTGTTTGCTTTTGGTTCACTCTACTTTGAAGGTCTCTGACTGTGGACGCTGAGCCTCTGGTGTTCTTGTACTAGAGGAAGAGGACTGTTTGGCTGATTCCATCCGTTTATTTTATGGGTGCTGAATGCATCCCTTGTAGTTAGCAGGATGGGGGACACTGTAGTTGGTACATTTAGCCGGAATTGTTTTCGGTTTTGTGCAGATATTGGTTGGGTGGCTATCCCCACATTTCAAACATTTAAATTCACCTTTACATAATTTCTGGGCATGACCAAACTTTTGACACCTATGGCACTGCCCGGAAGATGCCCTTTTTCGGAGCGGCTCTGGTGTGACAATGAGCCCGCAGATTGTTTTCAAGTTGTAGATATTTTTATATATGTTATGGATCTCTACGAGGACTAACGGCATGGGAGATTTGTTGGATCTGTACATTCTGCTGACCTTAACAGGAGGTAGATCCCGTAAATTAAGATCAACAACTATATCTTCTGTATCAATGTCTACGCAGACGCCACGGAGGACCACTTAAATTTTATGTAGTCTATCACCGTTGTAGGATATATCTTTATTCCTTCATCCACATTTTTGGCCTTTACATAGCCAATGTGTAGGTTGGACATTGTTGATCTTAAAGCTGCCCATCTCTGCTTCTCTCGTAATATAATCGGAGGCACCTTTTCTTTGGGAGAAGCAGTGGAGTCCGAAACTTGACCGTGTTGTTCCATTATGTTGTCTTTGAGTGGTTCATCTGTTGTTCTCCGCTTTTTACGTACGCGGACTTCTTGAAAATCAGAAGTAGTGGGGATTGCCGATTCTGACTGATCTTCCATAATCTCGGCATCAACGTCTGTGACACTTGCCAGGGGAAACAAATCATAAAGTTTCACCTTTCCTGGCCAATTTTTGTTGAGTAGTTCGCCCAGTCTGATAAATTCCTGATATACATCTTCAAACATTGTCTCGTTTGGCTGCTGTTCAATATCTGTCAATGTGGACCTTAAAAAAAAAAAAAAAAAAACGGCTTACCGTGCAGTTGTAGCCTTACCGGCACTGCTGCAGGACTCTGAACTGTTTTGGTAAGAGCAGCACTGAATCAAAATTACATGATCTTCAAGACACAAACGCAAACCAAAACTCCATACCCGAATTGTGATGAATCCGTAATGAGCGCCCTCCATTTTGGCCAGAATTTATAACAATAATAAGCTAACGCCTTTTATTTCCTTATAGGGAGCAGGTGAGGCTTTAAATTCAATCTAGCTTTCTGGAGACTGAGTGGGCATTTCAATCTCCACCGGTAGCCAATAAGAGATAGGTAGCTCATGTCTATCACTAATTACCGAAGAATTTAGATCCGATGAAAATTTTAATGTTGTACTTGAATCGGCAAAAGAGTTAGCATTAGATTTAGAAATTTCTCCTGAATTCAAAACCAGTGCATTACGCAGATGTAAGAAAAGATTGTTCTGTTATGAATGTTCGGACGAAGCGCCAGTTGATCCGCAATATAACTTTTAAGTTACATTTTTTTTCCAATTGAACACTATTATTGTTGATCTCTTGATAAGTCACCTTTAAATATTTCACCTTTTATTCAGTTTCAACGAAATTTCTCATATGGATGAGGACACTTCAAGAAAACTCTGTGATGATGATTTACAAGTTGCACTGACTGATGGTGAAGAAAAGGATATTTGTGCCACCGAATTATATAATGAAATACAAATTCTAAAGGACATCATATACAGGATAATTACAGCTTAGACACACTGAAAATATTGCATATATATATATATGAAAAAAAATATATATATACGCAAATGATTTAGAAAACGTTTTAGAAAAAACGTTTAGAAAAAATTCATTTAATTTCGCTTCGAATATTTTTGACACTTCCAGTTTCAGTAGCAAGTGGCGAACGATCATTTTCAAGATTGAAGTTAATTAATACTTATCTAAGATCGAGTATCTCACTGGAAAGACTGGTTGGACCGTCAATGACCGCAATAGAAGGTGATATCTGCGAGAAACTAGAAACAAGTGAAATTTTGGATGAATCTGCTTCCATAAAATCAAGAAAAGTACACTTTTAAATAATTTAATTTTTTTCATACCTTGCTTTTTCCATTCAAAATTAAACGTCTGACTAAATTAATAAAAGGACTTACACACTCGACTTCTTCATATAGCGAATACTGAATATTTGGTTTCCACTATATAAAAAAAAAGGTATCGCCTCTGAAAGGTTAACTTATGGCAAGGACATTATCGCTCTTTTTTGTGAACGTTCCGACAGAGGAAGTGAATGGACGACAAAGTCTTGGAAATTTATGCGACTCTTGAAGCAATGCATAGATTCAGATAACTTCATGTACCGTCTACAAACAAAAGTCGTGCTAACAACGGGGAATTCTCTCTCCTCCTGGTGTGCGCGAATATCTTTATGAAAACACTTATCCTGTACAGCCAAGTGATCAGAAAGGCACACAGGCACACTCGGACGCTGTGGTCTTCCGGAGTTATGGTCAAGACGCCGTGCAGGTGTTTTTACATCATCTGAACGAGCAACACACCATAATGATGTTCAGGGCCTAATTAAAAATGGATCGTTTGTGTCTTTGGACAGGCGAAATGTGCGGCGACTTTCTAGTTGGAGCTTTATGTTCGCAAAAAAATAGCTACATATTAGCAAAATAAATAAAAAATAAAATAAAAATAACAAAAAATATATGGGATAAAGGAAATTTACAGAGCTCAATGAAAGGGCCTAAAACATTCAAAAGAGAAGCAACTAAATCTCTTAAAGTAAAAAAAATCTAAAAAAAAAGTGGCTTTGGCCAGTGAGATCCGGATTTTATTCTATTGATTGTGTGCATCTTTAAAGTTTACGAGGAAAGATCAAGCCAAATAATAATAAATACTGGAATAACTAATCGAAATCGCTTGTATTAATTTTATAAAAGAAGACTCTTTACATAGAATTTTATCTATATGTAATGATATCAACCCGCAACAATGTTTGTTAAATTTATAACAAGAGAATAAATCCTCAGCGAATACGTTAAACCAAGTTTCATCCTCAGCGAAAGGAGCATCCAAATCCCGGTGTTACTTTTGTTGCATCAGCAAGGAGTTAAAAATCATTATCGGCATACAGATATGCTACCCTTCTTGTCGACGTACAGATGACTCACGTTTATTATGTGAGGTGAGTGTGTTTTCCATGCTTGACCCAGGAGGCATCTCATTTGCGCTTGGATTATCCACGTGACACGCTGCGCGAGCCGGGCGTCTGTTAACAGTGCGTCCGTGCGTGTGTTTCTGTTGGGTGGCATGTTTTCCAACTGCTGCTGACTGTCTTTGTACAAATGTTCTAAAAGTGAACTGCAAATGAATTACTCGTGTGTTGTCGTGCTTGTGCTAGGAACTTAGTTTAATGTCTCTCAGTCAAGTTACGGCGCAGTTTTTATAGCATTATACGCGAGGTTTCATTAAAGAGCAACACGTGACTTTTTTAACGGTAACTACTTGTAACATTTCTCTATTTTTTTTTTTTTTTAAATGGCTAATTCAGCAGATATGGATATTTCCGATGCTGAGTTAAAGTACTTAGTAGTTGACCGAAAACTCATCAATGATCCGGCAGCACAAGCAGAATGGACGGCGAAAAGGTTGGTGTGGGTTCCCCACGAGACACACGGCTTTGTCGCCGCCAGCATCAAAGCTGAGCGAGGCGAGGAACTGGAAGTTGAAGTAGTGGATACTGGTCGTCGGTGCATTGTATCAAAGGATGATGTACAAAAGATGAATCCACCCAGATTTACGAAAGTTGAAGATATGGCAGAATTAACGTGTTTGAACGAAGCTTCGGTTCTTCATAATCTCAAAGATCGTTATTATTCAGGTCTAATATATGTAAGTAATCAGTTTCAAATGTTTGAATAGCTTTAAATATGTATTTGATATTTTAAGAAACTTATAAATCCCAAAAGTCATGATATATACTAAACTTTGCAACTTCACATGTTGGGAATTAAAAGCGGAATAAACATTTGTACAAAAAATGCTATTATGATTTTCCAGTACTTGCAAAACTAAAAATATGGTGAAATTTAGATTAATCTCCGTTACTAGTTTCTTAGTTATCTACCATACTAATAAAGCTAATATTATCAAGTGATATAATCCAATAAAATACATAAAGTTTAGAATTAAGACCATGGAATTCAACAATTTATCATTAAAGATTAGATGTAAAATTTTCGTACACACGAGTGTATACAAGTAATATCGCGTTATATATTACTTGTACAGAAATATCAGTGCCCAGAAAAAAAAAAAAAAGATCGAAGACTTAAATTGAGATGGAAAGATGCAGCGATGATATTAAGGCTCTTGGGAGGGAAAAATTGGAGGAATTTAGCAATGCTTAGAAGAATTTAGAGATGATACTACATATCAAGACGTTCGTATTAAATATAATTGAAATTAATAATAATACTCTGTTTGCAATACAGCGTTAACGTTTTACTCTAACAGGAGCTGAAAATAATATCATTGTTTTCGTTTTAAACCATATTTAGACATGTTTTAAATAGTATGTCAAACATGCTGTATTGGGTTTGCGCTCAGCATATAGTAGTATTTTTTATTTTAATGGGAATGAATTTATGCAAAGTTTGAAATATATAGCATACTAATACTGCACAACCTGCGGGTTGGCTGAGGATCACACATGTTTGAAAAGAGCAAACGTAACTTTTGAAGCTTACGGTAAGCAGATTAGGGAACCCATCGTAATCCACAAAGCCAACGAAGGCAGTGCCTAAGAGCGCAAAATTGTATCTCAGCTATAAAACACCGTTATTACTATTAAAATTTTACTTGAATTTATGGGGGGGGGGTATATACTGTAAAACGGTCCCCAATGGGGTGGGGATCACGCTTGGCCACTTTTTACCTAAAGACATTCATAAACATCGATTCACGGTGGGATTGGTCGTGCCGTGTGGTCTTTAGTGGAAAAGTGGGTTCAATTTCGGCGTAATGTGAACTATCTTGAGCTTTTTTATTTTATTTTATTTTAACTAAAATGATTTAGCCGGCTTCATACTGAAGTAGTAAAGTTTTCCCATTCTACAAAGATTGGCAAACACACAAACATGATTATCATGCAAAAATACATTTTGTGAATTGTGCAGCTTGGAGTAGCTTCCCACGATGGGCTCTGGGGTTTTCTATAGATCCAAGTAATAATAAAACTACCTACTAGCAATATTTAGGCCTAATTTCAGCTTTCTTCATTATCATTAAAAGGAGGTACATTGTTATGAATGAAACACACATTCGCAGGTTTATTTGTTGCATAAACTAAAGTTATTATACTGTACTTAGTGTGATGAATGTATTTACTCACAGTGAAATAAACAGCCTATGCTTTTCTTCTGGTCAAAGGATAGTTATGCATGCGTTATTCTAGTGGGGTATACTGTTATACCCAACATGCAAGTGCATCTGTATTTAATTTCTGATAATGCACGAAGTACCGAAACCGCCAATCATATCCTATTTCACGACTTCAATTGACTTTAATCATGATTCGCCTTCAGTTTCGCTCATATACAGCTAAATTCACGTTTATGTAAACACCGTGCCAAACTTTAAGTGAGACTTTGTCCGACCATGTGCTGCAGCTCAAACGCCCCCTTTGTATTGTCGGCACGCACTCGCAGTTCATTTCATGACGTCAACCTTTAATTCCAGCTATCGTTTACCGGTATAATGGCGAAAATTTGAAACAATAACTTAAATTGTGAAGTGTACTAGAAAAAAAAAAAAAAACAGCCGATCGACTATGAATCTGAAGTAATAATAACAAATTATTTTTGCAGACTTTATAATAAATAAAATAAAAGATTCTTATACTATGATAAAAAGAATGAGTTCATTTCGACAATGCATCTCTTTGAACTGGATTATTTATTTATTTATCATTATTATTGAAAGACTTGCATTTTTATATTTTATGGTTTGCGATTTATTAGCGATGTAAGACATTTGTAAATAAAAAATGTTCCACGACTGACATGTTTCATATTCGACACTACCTGTTAATTATAAATTTATTTCACTTCCATTAAATGAAGAGGGGAAAAAAAGTAAACGCATTGGTGCATATTTTAAAGCTTCGACTCCTGTGTTTGAGTAATGCGATAGATATACAAGTTTCTAGCATTATGTCGTTTATTGTTTAAATAGCAGTCTCTCGCATTTAAATATGCAGAATATTAGTATTTGTGTAGGCTGCTGGATTGCCAGCCACACAGAAGAGGTGATATGATACAGACATTTAAAGTTAGCAATAAGATTTTATCAGATTAATACAGAAAGGACTATGCATAGATTGGAAGGTGAGAAGGGAAGAGCAAGAGACCTTCCATAGTTGTGTAAAAGTATGGTGAAGAGGACAGTGATGAGCAGAACTTTTAAGTAGAGAGTAGTGAAATTCATTCCCAGAATGTGTTGTGAATACTGGGAGTGGAGATGAGTTTAAGATTTATTATTATCTGAGAATTCCAGGAAGTCAAGGATTCATTGAGAGAGGCTATATATCGCTCAAACCACTGTCATACCTTCCCTAAATTCATTCACACTAGATGCACTCACTACCCCCTAAGGGAGAATTATTCCACTCATTCACTGCTCTGTGAGAGACAAAACTAACTCTTACTCCTTTCTTGACTGCAAACAAACTTAACTTCCATGGATGCCACCTTCTCTCTGCACCTATATAATGAAAAATTTCATCAGACAGCATCCTATAACACCATTCAGAAGTTTATAGACTTCTATCATATCACTTCTCTTTCTCCTGTTAACCACAATCTCTGTAATCCACATACTCACAATCTGTCCTCACAACCTAAATATCATAATTCCAATATAATCTCTGTAACTCTTCTTTGTACCATCTCCACAACTTTTTTATCCCCTTGGAACCTGGGAACCAAGTTGGGAACCACTATGCACAATAATTCAGATGCAGTGTTATTATATGCCTTATAAAGAGGCAAAATGACTTCATTATCCTTACATATCAAGGTTCGCTTCAACATCGCAGTTCTTCTCTCATTTGTATTTGCAATTTTTTCTACGTGATTTTTAACTTCAAATTCCTATCCCTATGTCAAGATCCCTAGCCTCATTAGTTTCCTGTAGCATAACCCTGCTAATATAATATGATGCTGGAAATCTTATCATTCCAAAAAGTCAAGTGTTTATATTCTAAAAGAAACTTGTTCTGTGGGTTTCAAGGTGCACTGTGAAGGGATGTTGAGCAACAACTGCACGTGTTTCAACGAACGTAATACCAAGTGGAAGAATTATTGATGCTATTTCAGATGAACATTTTCCATGGAAATATTTTTACAGTACACAGAAATTAAATGCCTGTGCAAAAGTGTGGGGGAGTGAGTTGGTAAGAGATGGGTCATTAATAAGTCTAATTACTGTATTGAGTCAAGCATTTTGAGAGAGCTTTTAGGGGCCCCACCACATATGTCAGAGCAGTGTATAAATTAAAATACAAACTTATTTAATACTGTTCATTTACAAACAAACTTACATTATAGCCTACCAGTTTCGGCAGCAAACTGTCTGGCTTTTTCAAGGCGTTTATGGAAAGACATAAAAACTAGTAAATGCAAATTGAAAGGAACATAAAAAAACGTTGTAAACCAACTAGTAGCTAAGGTTACATGTTCGCGTGACAGAGAGGACTTGTTCTTATTTATTGTTATTATTACAGGCAACTCCAGGGAGTCATTAGACTCATCGAGGGAGGCCCCAAATCATATTCATTCACAACCATTCGACATTCATACAGTATCTATCATACCTCACCTTAAACTCATTCACTGTCACAGCATCCACCACAGACTCTGGCAGCCCATTCCACTCATTCACCACTCTAAAAGTAAAGAACCCAGCTCTAACATTTTGCCCAGTTTCCATGGATGTCCCCTAGTCCTCCAACAACCAGCTCTGTTCTCAAAAATATCTTCTGAATTAATTTTATAGAAACACTTCAGTAATTTGAATGTCTCAATTATCTCCTCTCCTCTGTCTAGCAACCAATTTTTGCAACCCACAAATCCTCAACCTGTTCTCATAAGGTTCATTCCACAGACCTGCTATCATCTTGGTCACTCGCCTCTGGATCATCTCAACCTCCTCCCCATCAAGAAGAAACCTAGGTGACCAAATCTGGGCACAGTAGTTGAGATGGGGTCTTATCAAGGCTTGATACAGAGGAACAATAACCGTGTCTCTGCTTGTCAACCTATTCTTCAGCAACCAAGTGATTTGATGAGCTGATTTGGTCACTTTTGCAATGTGCCCCCTAAACTTCAACTCCTTATCCACAAACACTCCTAAATCTCATGCCTCATCAATTTCCTGGAGTACAGGTCCACCATTGTAGTAAACTGCTGCTAATCTTTTCACCCCAAAATGTATAACCCTACATTTTGCCACAATAAATTGACATCCATTCTCCTTAGCCTAGACCTCCAATCTATTCAAATCATCTTGCAAAATTTTGACATCATCCGCATTTACTATTGCACTACCCAACTTTGCATCATCTGCAAACAAATCAAGTGTTCCTCTCAGATCCTTTCCTATATCATTAATGAACAAATTAAACAGCAGTGGTCCAAGAACAGATCCTTGTGGCACACCGTCACAGGCTGTCTTGTGGACTCTACTCCTGAATAAACCACTCTCTGATATCTCTCCGTCAACCACCCTCCTATCCATCTCACCAACCCTATATCCATCCCCATATGTTGCAATTTACTGATTAGAATTCCATGTGGTATCCTGTCAAAGGTCTTAGCAAGGTCCAGTAGAATCACTGTAAACCCATTACTCTTATCCAGTTCAGCCATCACTGTGTTATGATACGTGAGCAAGTTACTGAGGCATGACCTACCCTTCACAAAACCATGCTGTCCCCGATACAGTATCCCATTTTCATCTATCTAATCTTGTATTTTCCTCTTGATTATTTTCTCCAAGACCTTGATAATGATTCCTGTTATGCTGATTGGCTGGTAATTTTCAACAGCAGCCTTGGAACCATCTTTATGCAGCGGAACTATTTTCCCCTCTTTCCACCCCCTTGGGACTGACCCAGATCCGAGGCTCAAATTAAACAAAATGGTCAAGAGCACTGACAATTCTTTAGCCACTTCACGTACGACACGAGCTGGTATACCATCCAATCCCACAGATGTATTGACATTGAGGTTCTGTAATAGACTAGTTACCTCTACTTCATTCATCACAATTCCAGTATAAGCTGTTGGTTCTTTCATTCCTGCAATGTCACCACCTGGATAACATACTCTTGCAAAGTGCTCGCTCAGTAATTCCACTATATCAGCTGCTTCGGTTACCTCCCTACCCTCAGCATTTTTTAAGATCATTCTGCCATGAACATTTTTCCTTTTACTTGAAAAAACTGTTTGGATTCTTTTTAGCCTGCATGGCCAATTTTCTTTCGTAATCCGCTTTTGCTTTTCTTACCACCCTTGTTAACATCCTGGCCTGAGCTTTATACTGTTCCTCCACCTGCTGGTCACCTTTCTCCTTAAATTCTCCCCACAATTGTTTCTTTTTTTGCAGCTCAAGCTTAATAGTGTTATTCATCCATTTAACCCCTACTTGATTTATTATTTGGACTCTTGGTATACAGTCAACCATTGCCTCCTGCAAACACTTCTTAACCACCTCCCATGCACTATCGACATCCAGCCCTTGCAGTTTTACATGCCATGGCACTGAGCCAAGCACACTCCTAAGCTTGTCATACTTATCAGCCTTGTAATTCCACATGTACCTTGTCTTAATTGTAAATTCCACTCCTTTAGCCACCTTCCAAGTCATGACCTTATGGTCACTCTCACCAATTGGTGGCAACATGATCATGTTCGTTACAGCCACGTTCTCAGTTGCAATTACTAGGTCAAGCGCTCTCTGCCCACTGGACAGATTATTATCAACTTATTATCATGCATGCATGTTTGTGTAAATGTGTAATGTGATTACTGGCTAGCTGTAGTTCAGATTGATTTAGAGAGAGGATAAGGTTTTTCCACGAACTGTTTAGGATTGCACCCTGATTTCTGTTGAGGTTTCCCCCGGTTATTAACACTGTTGTGGCTTTATTGAATAAACAATGTCTGTAGTCGTCATCCAGATATGGCATGGAGCTGTTTTGCCACTCTGTCGTGTGGTTAGACATACAGAAATGATGTGCTAATCCAAAAGAGATACTTCTGTTGTGGTTTACATCACCAACATGTTCTTTTTATCTGATTTCTAAACTCCATGAAGTTTGTCCGATGTAGGCAAGACCACAGGAGCAAGGAATGTAATATACTCCTGGATATTTGTAGAATGGCACCTTATCTATTGGGGATCTTAAAACTTGTCTGATGCTGGTGGTTGGTTTGAAGACCACTCCTCTGATGTTGTAGGCTCTTAGTATTCTGGCTATTTGATAAGAAAATGACTTCACGAAAGGGATCACTACAGTAGAAATGTGCTGGGAGCATGATTCTTCTTGTCTGGGGTTGTCACCATATAGATATTTTTTGATGATGTTTTGAGGATATCAATTTTGTGATAATGTGTTGGCTATTAGTGAGAGTTCGGTCTGTGTATCCTCCTCTTCTGATATAAACTTTCTAGCCCTATATTTCAACATGTGGATAATGCTCAGTTTGTGTGCCTTGTGATGGTTTGAAGTATAATGAAGATATCTTCCAGTATCTATGGGCTTTCTGTAAATAGATAATTTGACACTATTTGATTGTTTCTTTATCAAGATGTCTAAAAAATGCAGTTGGTTGTTGTTTTCCACTTCCAGAGAATTTTATCTTGTTATGTATTGAGTTGATTTTATCCACAAACGATTTTAGGTTTTCTAAGCTGTCTTGCCATATAATGAAGATATCGTCAACATATCTCCACCATGTAGATGATCTAGGGGAGATTGTGGAGAGAATTTCTTTTTCAAGTTTTTCCATGAAAAGGTCTGCACAAGATGGTGATAGTGGGCATCCCATTGCTAGGCCTTCTAATTGATGGTATATGGTGTTGTTAACCTTGAAGAAATTAGATTGAAGGCAGTGTCTAAACATCTGTGTGATGTCTAGAGGAAAGAGATCTTGGATGATGTTTATTACCTCTTCTACTGGTACGTTGGTGAAAAGGGATACAACATCTAGACTGGCTAGCATGTCTGTTGGTGCAATCTTAATGGCTTGGAATTTATTTACAAAATGTTGACTATTCTTGATATAGGATTCTGTTGATCTTATTTTATTATTTAATAAGTTTGCAAGATGTTTTGCCAAACGGTAGGTTGGTGATGATCTTCCATCAACAATTGGACTGAGAGGTATATCCTTTTTATGTATTTTAGGTGTCCCATATAGTCTTGGAGTGATAGGATGTGAGGATTTTAGTGTTCTCTTGGTTTACAACGTTTTTTATGTTCCTTTCAATTTGCATTTACTAGTTTTTATGTCTTTCCGTAAATGCCTTGAAAAAGCCAGGCAGTTTGCTGGCAAAACTGGTAGGCTATAATGTAAGTTTGTTTGTAAATGGTCAGTATTAAATAAGTTTGTATTTTAATTATAAAACAACCAAATATGTTTAGTTTAAAGCAGTGTATAAAGTTAACAACTGTTCAGGGGTAAAGTAACATCTTGAGTGAAAGAGAAATCCTAGTTTTTTAGAAGTGAGGATGCAATGTTGTGATGTGTTTGCCAGGAGAGGCTTGATGTCATGGTAATTCCAAGAAGAGATATCTTAAATTGTTTATCTACCCATTTCTGTATGTGAGTTCTTACCAACTTCTCTAAAATCTTCATTACTACCACACCAGAGATACTGATAGGTTAGTAGTTAGAGACATCAGTTTTTTGCACCAACCTTGTGGCACAAAAACTGATGTGTTTTTGCTGATTTTTTTGGCAAAATTAGCCAATTTGGTTGACCATTCTTTTAGCAAACATGCTGATATTCCATCTGTGTCTATTGACAAATTCTTATCCAGGTTATGCAACTGCTCTCTCTTCAACCTCAGTTTCATGTGCCTCTAACTTTTCATCCAATGTAGCAGCAGCACTCTGCACTAAGTTACATACACCTGGTTGATTTATCTTAGCAAAATGAGTACTCATTACCTGAACAATCTCATTAGCTTCTGACACTAGAGTACCATCTGCATTCAGTAAAAGTTATTCTTCCACATTCATTTTCTTTTTATTTGTGGCATAATGAGAAAATACATTTGGATTGTGTTTAGCCTGCATAGCCAATTTCTTTTACCAATTTCAATTACCTCCTAGATGAGTCTTTGACTCCATGAGGTCTTGTTTAATAATAATAATAATAATAATTTCTGCACAATACCTGTTACTATTCTGGCCTGTGTTTTATGTATTTTGTAACTCCTCCTCTCACTCTTAGTCTCACGATATTCTTTCCACATCATCATCATCTTCTTCTGGGTATTCTTCTTCTTCATGTAGCTTCCTCAGTGAGAGGATGCAGCACCATGTCCTTCCAGTTCTCTCTGTTGGTGGCTTTCCGTTTTGTATCTGCATAGCCACGTGAACCTGTCCATGATCTTATATCTTCAAGCCATGTTCTTTGTTTTTTGCCTCTTGATCCTTTTCCCATAATTTTTCCTTCTAAAACTGTTAGTATCCTCTGTCCTGCTAAAACTCTCAGTACATGTCCTGCCAATCTCATCTTTCTCTGGATCATTTCCTGTAATAAAGATCTCTGTGTTTACATTCTCTGTAGGACATTTTTTTTTATTTGTCACATGTTCTGTCCATGGGATTTTCAGAGCTCTCCTATAGCATCACATTTCAAAGGCCATTATCTGTTTCCTTACTCTCTTCTTGAATATCTAGGTCTCACTTCCATATGTGAAAATTGGCCACACTAATGTTCTTATCATTCTTTTCTTTGTCTCGATACTCACAGAACTTTTGAGCAGGTCTTTATTTTTCCAGAATGCATCTTTAGCTATGGCTGTTCTTATTTTTATTTCTTTATCTTGCTTTCCATTTGCAGTAAAGTAGGTGCCTAAATATTTGTATTCCGTTGTATATTCAATTTTCATATTGTTTATGAATATTTCTGGCTCGGATCTGCTTTCTTTGGAGATTTTCATAAATTTGTTTTTTTTTTGCATTAATATCTAATCCAAATTATTTACCTTCTTCAATTAGTAGCTGCAGTAATTTGATTAATTTGTTTCTGTTTTCTGCTATTTGAATGGTATCATCAGCATATCTAAGATTGTTGTATTTTATACCATTGATACTAATTCCTGTTTTTTGTTTTTCAGTCTTTTTCATCACTGTCTCACTATAGATATTAAATACATTTGGTGAGAGGATACAACCTTGTCTAACTTCTCTTTTTATTTTTACTTCAGAAGTCTCAGAGTTAAACAGCTGCATTTTCTGTTTGGTGTAAATCATTTTTATAATCTTAAGTACATGATCTTCTATGTCTAATTTATCTAAAATATTGAGCATTTTATTATGTTTTACCCGGTCAAAAGCCTTGTGAAAGTCTATGAAGCATATGCAAGTGATCTTTCTATTAGTATTTTCCAGGATAGCATTAATGGTTTCCATTCCTCTTCTGTAGCCTTTTTGTTGTTCACTCAATTCACTGTTTATGACTCTTTCAATTTGTTTGTTAACGATGGTTAAAATAATTTTAGATGTATGGGATATTAGGCTCACAGTTCTGTAATCCTCACAATTTTGTGCATTATGTTTCTTTGGAATTGGTATGCAGATAGCTGTTGTAAAAACTTCAGGTAATTGTATTGTTTTATAGATGTCCTGAATGGATTCCACTAAATAGTTGTTATTATTGCTAGTCAGTGTAATAATAACAACTATTTAGGATGTACGGATAAAATTTACGTATATTTTACATATAAGCTAAAAAAGCTACAGCTTAGGGCCTCAAATAAAAAAACAAAAAAATATAAAAATTGGTAAAAAAATATTTGTAGAAAAATCACTCAAATGAAGTCAGACATATCACAATGATAATTTCTAAATAATTTAAAATATACAAAATATAACATTAAAATAATTTTGGTGCATTGTAAAAGTGATTGAGATATTTTGTCTTCTTTTTTTTTTTTGAGCCTTATTTGTCGTTTTTAAAACCCTTTAATTATATAATTATTTCTGTGATTTTGTAAATGCCTACTTTATTATTTTTTAAATAAAAATTAAAAGACAATATATTTTCATATATTAAAAAGGCGTATATATTTAAAATTTTTCCAAGACCAACTGATGTAATTTAAAACAGTAGGGGGTCTCTGGGTTTTGTATAGCTTATGGCCTCAGCAAGTCTAAATCCGGCCCTGTTGCCAGTGAAAGCTTTCAGCAGCTCAGCCAGAATATTATCACACCCAGGGGATTTATTATTAGGAAGATTCTTAATTACATGTTGTACCTCTTTTCTTGTGGGTAGAGTGGTATCTGTTGTTACGTTTAACTTGAGGTGTCATGAATCATCTAACATGTTACCATTATCATCATCATAGAGATCTGATAAGTACTCCACTCATCTTCCATTTATCTTTTCCTTATCAATGAGTATGTTTCCATCTTTGTCCTTGATGTTATTAGACTGTGTACGTTTTGTTTTTCCATTAAGTTCTTTGACTTTCAGGAATGCTTCTCTGGTTTTGTTCCTATTTTGTAATTCTTCTTTCTCAGTGCACTGCCTATTTATCCAATTTTCTTTCAATCTTTTACATAACTGTTTGATTCTTTTATCCAAAGTTTTATATCTTAACCTTTCTTCTTCATTTGCTCCTCTTTTCCATGTTCTTCTTTCATCAATAAGGTTGATTACCTCTTGAGTTATCCATGTTTTTTTCTTTCTTTCTTCATGTTTATTGATGTGGTTAGCAGATGTTATGATAGCTGCTTGTAGTCTATTCCACCGAGAGGATTCATTTTCGTTTTGCAACTGTGCAGACAGCAGTTCTGAAATATTTTCATTAAATTTTGATTTTATTATTGGATTTTGTATCATTTGCAGATCCCATTTTAGGGGGTTGACTTCTTTTAAATTTTATTGTTTTCAGGCAAATATTCATCTTCATTAAGACCAGTGTATGACCAGATCCACAGTCAGCACTTGGCATCATCTTTGAGTTTCGTATTCCATTGAAGTAACGTTTACTGACTACAATATAGTCTAATTGATTTTTGTATCTTTCATCCAGACTTTCCCATGTGTATCTTGCTGTTGGTTTTTGCTCAAAATAAGGGTTAGTTATGATGAGATTGTGCTTGTTACAGAAATCAATCAGCTTTTGTCCTCTCTCATTTCGAATTCGTAGTCCAAATGGATCCACGTGTGTAGATGTTCTCTCTGATCCAACTTTTGCTTTCCAGTTATCCATAGCACAAATAACTTGATCTTTCTTGCCTCCGACTTCCTTTATACACCATTCTATTTCATCATACATGATATCTATTTCTGCTTCCTCATTCTGTTCTGTAGGAGCATATATTTGAATGATCAGCATATCTCTAAGTTTAGATTTCACTAGAATTGCCATTACTCTATCTGATTTTTTGATTACATGGATGATGTTTTTATTAGTTTTCTTTTCTACAATAAACGCTACAACTCTTCTTGATATTTCACCACCTGATGTATATATTTTATATATCTTGCCATTTGGAAGTTTCGACTCAAAATCTGATGATCCTTTCCAAAAAGTTTCACTTATTCCTAGTATACTAATATTCAATCTCTCCATCTCTCTCACCACATTAGCCAATTTCCCGCATTTATTCAATCATCTTACATTCCAAGTAGCAACATTCAAGCAATTTCTGCGTTGTTGCTTTATAGCAGTCACGGACTGACTATACCGCAGGCCCTGCTATATCACCCTGACACCACTGTTCCATATTGAGACTACTCGGGCTTTAATTCTTTTCTGTGTAGACATGATGCTTTACACAGCAGCATTTTTTATGGAATGGGTCGCCAGAACCATCCAACTCCCAATATTAATGGAGGACCGCAGCTGTCGTTGGTTAATGGGTCCCATGGACCTAGCCACGAGGCCTACAAAGTAGCGCCACCAATCACCCCCCCCCCCTCATCCACCGCTGAGGCGATGCCCTGATGCGCCGTGTTATTATTCTGAGTATTAGACTATATATATCACTCGTTAAGTCAGACCTATTGTGATGAGCCTGTTGACTACATCAGGTTTGGTATTATAATATAAATGATACTTGTGTAGTGGGCAAAAGGTTACCAGTGCACTTCTACAGTGCAGAAGCATGGTTCTCTTTTCTAAAGTACTGTGGGCACACAAAATAGAAACTGTACTGATTTCTTCTTAGTAAAATAAATAAAATAAATCCTGTCCTACAATGTATTTTATTCCATGGAAAATTTTTAGTATTATTCCGAGAAGTAGGTGGATCTTGTTTAGCCCTGCCATCACTGTCCTTTCAACCACTGTTGACAGTGTGCTCAAAGCTATCAATGAATCAGTGCTTTTAGGGGAGAGAGAGATTATGGCAGATAAGTGCTATCATCTTACAGCTTTAAATCCAACATATATATTATGTCTGAAATAGTGCACGTTCAGTTCTATAGTAAATTCTTTGAACAACTTTAGGTTTTTCTAAAGAAAACCCTGTTTACCTGTGCTAAAGATTCATTTTGTGGGAACTAGCCAGAAAAAGTCCTAGAGAAATAAGTTCCTCTGTGGTTGGCAACTAGAATACAGTCCATAACATTATTCTTCTTCTTAGTATGATAATGTAATATACTAACTATATTAAGATAATAATTTCTATGACTTATGGAACAACCAAGATTAAGTGTACATTGCAGTATACTTTTTCCCCCTAACACTTTTGTTGAAATTTTATCTTGTTACAGCATCTTATTTTTATTAAGGTGATATATCTTTATATACCTTGCCAACCACATATTTCCTCTGCTATATCATTCACAACAGCCTTACCAAGCTGAAAAGCTAAAAATAATATTGTCCATTATTTTTTAAAATTATTACTATTATAACTTATTCTTTTAAAGTCTCCTTTCCTTTAATTAGCAATAATCTAAAATACTTCTTTAGATTGCCCTGTCTGCTTTGTTTCATATTAACTTTTACCTCCTAAATGTATGTCACCATTTGTGTTCTTATCAACTTTTCTAAAATCTTTACATTCACTCCAGAGATATTGATAGTCGATAGTTTAACACATTACTCTTTATATCAACTTTATGCAATGAGATTGGCATAAGTTCTTTTCATTCCTATGAGATCGTAAGATAGCAAGAACATCCCAACGGATGATGGCAATAATAAGAAGGACATTGACATGTAGAAGCAAAGAGATTATGGTTCCATAGTGTAAGACTTCGATCAGGCCATATATTGACTACTGTGCACAGATTTGGTTATCTCGTTTTCAAGAGGGATGAGGATATATTGGAGAATGTCTGGAGAAGGTTTACTAAGTTAGTGTCGGGTCTATGGAATGTCAGATACGAGGAGAGATTGAGGGAATGCAACTTACAAAGCCTTGTGAACAGAAGAAGAAGAGGGAATATGATTGAGACATATAAGTTGAGGAGGGATTGTTGTTAGATTAATGTAGAGGAGATTTTTCATAGAGTACAGAACTAGAGGCCATCCCTGGAAGTTGTATATGGAGGGGTGAGCAAGGTGGAGAGAAGCAGGTTCTTTGCATAGAGAATGGTTGGTGGTGAAATGCATTGCCCGAAAGTGTGGTGATGCAGAAACTGTGAATGGATTTAAGGCATGGTTTGATGATCTTTTGCACGAGAGAACATAGACTTCTCCTGATAAGTCCTTTGGCACCATGGACTCAGATGTTAATAATAATAATAATGATACTTAAGTATAAAGAGCTAATAAGCTTCATTTCGGCAATGAAAATATTACTTAAATTAAGGGGATATTAAATCCCACATAGTTTTAAAACCGAATAAGAAACTCAAAGATCGGAATCAGAGAGTTTCTTGCCGAATATAGTAAACTATAAAGTATCGGCGACACTAGCGTTAGCGATCTGAACTTTTGCAACGAGTTGCCCCGGTATTGTACTACGTACTAGGATCACTTGCATTGGCTAACGCTAGTGTCGCCGATACTTTATAGTTTACTATATTCGGCAAGAAACTCTCTGATTCCAATCTTTGAGTTTCTTATTCGGTTTTAAAACTATGTGGGATTTAATATCCCCTTAATTTAAGTAATAATAATGATATCTTTCCTGAGCTGAGACTCAAATTACACAAATATGTTAAAGGCCTGGCCAGTTCAACAGAACATTTCTTTAGCATACATGCTGATATCCCATCTGACCCTATTGTCGAATTCTTATCCAAGGTTATGCAATGACTCTAGAACCTTCTACTCATGCATCTCTCTGTCTTCATCCAATGTAATGGTAGCAATGTGCGCTGTGTTATATCCACCAGGTTGATAGATCTTAGCGAAGTGAGCACTTATTATTTGAATGCATTTACTAAAGCTATTCTTCCACATTCATTTTCTTTTCTTTTAATTTGAAGCATAACAAATAAATTCTTTTGGATTACCTTTAGCCTGTTCAGCCAATTTCTTCTCATACTCCAACTTAGCTCTCTGTACAGTACTCGTAACATTTCTAATCTGCGCTTTTTATATTTTACTCCTCTAACTCTTACTTTTACGGTATTCCTTCCACATCTTATGGATCTCTTACTTTATAAGATTGCACATCTATTTCACTCTGACTCTATTCTTCAGACTCTAGGGACACATTTAGATATTGTCTCATTTAAGCACTTTTCAAAACTATCCATGCATTGCTGATATTCTTTCTATTCAGTAACTGATGCCATGGTAAATGGGACCAAAGATAGTATTCTCCTGAGTTTATCATAATTTTCAACCTTTTAGCTCAGCATGTAACCTGACCTAATTGGAACATCCATATAGTAGGCTATTTCCCAAGTCAGTATGCCATGATCACTGTCACCAACAGGTGGCAAATGGTCACATTAACTGAGACACCTTCTGATACTCTGATCAAATCTAGCACTCATTGGCCTTGATTGCTTATTTGGTGCTGCTACATGTTGCTTGAGAAAGCTATCTTGAAAATTTCTCGAGGACACACACACCACAAGCACTGTTTAAAACACTATTATGTGGAAGCCAGAATAACAGGAAGAAGAAGAAACTGTCCAAGAAATAATAAAGTTCAGTGAAGACATGCAAAATAATAAAATGCCAGGAGAAGATGGAAATCTCATGCTGCTTTCTTCCAATAGAGATGAAGAAAGCAGCATGAGAAATATCAATACAAAAAACTAAAAAAAAAATCTGTAATAAAATGTAAAAGAGAAAGATGTACCAAAGAGTTGGAAGAATGCTATCAGATAATCTTGTTCAAAAAGGGAATAAGAAGAAAGAGAATTACAGGAAAACGTTTATGTGAAATTAAACTTTACATAGATACAGTATTTAATTTTAATTATATGAAAGTTTCTACATAAGTAAAACACTAAATTAGCTAATCTGTCAATTTTTTAACATGCACATTCGGAAAATCTACTTTATTATATAACGGACTTTCAGATTTAATGGACGCCCCTCGTCCAAATTAGTTTGTTATATCGAGGTTTTACTGTATTAGAATATGCCTTAAGCAGACTAGATTATTATTATTATTATTCAGGCCTCCATGGAGTCAAGAGACTCATAGCGGGAGGGCCTTCCTAAGAAACACAAAGTCTATCATACCACTCATTGACCGTTCTTGCTCTCACCACTCTATCAGGCAATGCATTCCATGATTCTACCACCCTCCATGCAAAGAAACCACTCTTCACCCGCTTGCTCACAGCTTCCTTTTGCACTTTCCAGGGATGGCCCCTTGTCATCGCTCCTTCCTGCTGCTCCATCAAGTGAAAGAACTCCCGGTGTCCACCCTGTAACTGCCTCTCAACAGTTTAGAAGTCTCGATCATATCACCTCTCCTTCTTCTATCCACCTAACTCTGCGGTACACATTCCCTCAGCCGATCCTCATAATTAATATTGTACAGTCCTGAAACCATCTTTGTTATCTGCCTCTGCACCGTTCCACAGTTAATTTATCCCCTCGAAATCCCGGGGACCAAATTTGAGAACAGTAGTCTAAGTGTGGTCTGATCAGAGTCTTATACAATGGAATGATAACTCTTCTATCTCTGCAGGTCAGCATCCTTTTCAGTATTGCAGCAATCCTCTGGGTTATCTTCACCACTTATGCAATATGCTCCCTGAATTTCAGTTTTCTATCAATCATCATCCCCAGATCTCTTGTCTCCCCTATTTCCTCCAGTACAGCTCCTCCAATCGAATATGCAGCCTCCAATCAATGTATCCCTAGTTTATTCAAATCCTCTTGCAGGGCTGCCGCATCTGCACTATTACTGATAACCCTTCCCAGCTTCACATCATCTACAAACAACTAAATATCCTCTTGTAATCCATTGACAATGTCATTGATATAAAAGTTAAACATTACAGGTCCCAGTACTGAGTCCTGTGGAACCTCACTTATAACCTTCTGCTTCCTTGATATTGCCCCACCATACACAACTCTCTGATACCTATCAGACAGCCAATACTGAATCCAGTTGACTAACCCGACATCTAAACCCATGTGCTACAACTTAAATATCAGCTTATCATGTGGCACCCTGTCAAATGCCTTTGTAAAATCCAAAAAAAATTGGCAGTTTTTGCCTTTCCCTCATCAACTGCTCATGTCACTTTATTATAAGAGGCAATCATATTATTGTACTTTGATGACCAATATCCATTTTATTTATTTAAAAAAAACTGCTTTCATACCTACCAAGGTTCTGAATGTTTAAAGTGATGTCAGATTTCTCTATAGCTTAAATATCTAAATTCTTTTTATAAGAGAAGGGAGACAGATTTAAAAATATCTTTCATCTTTACTGTTACATTTAGCCTGACTGAATAGTGTGCATATTTTCTTGGGGAACAATACTTTGGGATATTTGAGCCTGCAAATTGAATAATTGATATAGGAATTGAAGAGGAAGGGAATATGTAAGAATAAGTACAGTGTTGTACTTCCTGGTAGAGAAGGAGATTCATCTATGCCGATAGTTTTCCATGTCAATGTATGTTTGGAAGACTAGATTTACTGAAAATAATACAATTTGGCAACTCGTATATGAAGATATGACTTCTGCATTATTTAAACCTTAGTATCACCTCTGGATCTGGCTCCCGCTGAAGAGACCTCAATAAAGGTCAAAACCAGTCTGGGTAGTGACCCTTCCCATAATGCATAGCATTATACATGTCTGCAAGGAGGTGTGCTTTGCATTATGGGATACTAAGGCAAGTGATGTGAAGTCATATCACCCTTAACATGAGTTGCCCCAGTCCTGAAAATACTTTAGGCACAAACATTGTTTGCTTACACTTGGATAAAGGATTAAACCAAGTATATAATTTCTTGGTATCTTTAATTTATAGTATAACCAAGTGAAAACACTTCAAGAAACTTCCAACAACAATATTTAATTAATACAATTATTCATTCATCTTCAAATAATGATCATTTGTTGAAATAAATACTTGTGTGTTATTTCAATTATCTAGAGCAGTGGTTCTCAAACTTTTTGAAGTCGGGGCGCATTTAAAATCCTACAAATAATTGTAGGCGCACTATATACAAATTTCTGAGAAATATGTTATAATAATTAAGTCAAATATTACAAAAAAAAAATAATGCGATAAACAAAAAAATAAGATGAAACATACCTTAAGTTTATTCATTCTTGTGTTTATGAGAAACATGAGCCTGATGTGTCCTAGCGATTGCTTCAATGTTTGGGCATATATTTGAAAGGCAAATTCTCATTTCCTCGTCAATACATTGAAGAGTTCCTCTCTTTTTACACTTAATTGTGGTGAGGGTAGAAAATCCTAATTCACATAAATATGATGTTGAAAATTGTAGTAAAACGTTCAAAGCTTTTTTAGATATTCACACATATTCTTCTTTTATAGAAATCCAAAAGGCTTCATGAGACAATTCCTTATGTTTAATCATCAATCCACGATCAGTGGATATAGCTGCCAGTTCTTCTTCTTCTGTTAATGTTAAACCAAAATCACTTGAAGTTTCCATAAATGGGTTTCTAATCCAATCGTATTGTTCAGTGTTAAGTGATGGAAAATAAGAACTCAATTTTTCTTCTAAACTTGTTAAATGTTCAACTATTATTGGAAGTGTTTCATTTATGCAAGTGTTACTTACCAATGGAAACATTTCCAAATTACCTTCAACAGCTTTTCTTTTCCAAATCTGTAGTTTTCTCTGAAACGCTTTCATTTTGTCAGTGGATGTGAGAATATTTTCTTCTTTCCATTGCGTGCTAGTATTCAAAATATTGAGCTACTAAAATATATCGGCCAAATACTGTAACCTGGCAATCCAAAATTCGCACCGAAGGAGGTTACAAAAATGTAATTGTTTCATCTCTTCAAAAAACGTAAGAAGTTCTTGTCGTAGCTCATGTACACAGGTAAGTACTTTCCCCCTTGACAGCCACCTCACCTCAGTGTGTAAAAGCAGCCGTCTGTGTTGTGAATCCATATTGATACAAAGCTTTTCGAATAAACGCGATTTGACAGGTCTTGTTTTAATAAAGTTTACCATCTTAACAACTTGATCTACAACTTCTCTTAATTTTTCTCCCAATGTTTTTGCTATCAAGGCCTCCCTATGAAGAAAGCAGTGAGTTATGATAACATTCTCATTTTGTTTTTTTACAAAAGATGTAAGGCCCTTAACACAGCCTACCATGGAAGGGGCTCCATCTGTACAAATGCCTGCACACGACTTTCATGTTAACTGCCATTTATCAAGATAGCTATTCAAAATGTTTAAAACGTCCTCACCTTTTGTAGACACACTTAATTCTTTGCAAAAAAGAATCTGATTTACTATTTGATCTTCATTAATAAAACGGACGAATGCTAAGAGTTGCGCCTTGTTGGTAATGTCTATTGACTCATCAATTTGCAATGCAAAATTTGAATACTGAAGTTTATTACTGCATACATTTTTCTTGATATCGGAAGACATTTCTATAATACGCCTGTGAACTGTATTATCGTTGGACAGAGGAATCTTGCTTATTTTCATTGCTGCTTCATTTCCTAGCATTGTCATGACCATTTTTTTTTGCATGCAGGAAAAATAAGTGACTCCCCTAAAGTATGATCTTTCATATTTTTTGCTATCAGTTCTGAGACTTGATAAGAAGCGATTTGAGCTTTATCAGAAACAGTCATTATACTTTTAAAAGAATTTGCCACTTTTGTTTGCTGTTCAGACAATCTCTTGAAAAAACTTACAGATTTATCTTGTAAATTAGAGTGTATAGTTTTAAAATGTTTACTCAATTTACTAGGAAGCAATGATTCATTTGCCATTTTACATCCACATACTAAACATAGCGGCAAAGGATGATCTTTACTTCCGGCCCAAGTGAAACCAAAGCTTAAATAACTTTCATTATATTTGTGATTAGGCTGCTATTTTGCTTTCTTACTTGCACTTAACTTTTGCTCACTTCCAGAATCTGATTCTTCAATATCACACTTCTTTTTGAGAAATCTATCCATTTTATTTGGGTGTATTTATCTGAAAATAAGTAATATGCACATAACATCCAGGAGATGTTTAGACAGCTAAGTTTGGCAAGTGCAAGAAGAATGATTGTTATCGTTAATGAAAGAAAATCCTAGGGAATTTTTTAGCTATGTGGCCAGTAGGAGGAGAAATGACTGTAGAAGAATGATATTGTGGGATAAAAATGGGAATAGAGTGACTGATGCAGAGGACATAGTGGAATTGTTCAATGAACACTTTATTGGAGTATTTCATCCTAGAGGAGTCAGTTTTAATGCTAGAGGGATAGGGCTGGTTCGAGGTTTAGAGGTACAGGAGGAGATTTTCAACCACAGTAGTATAAATTGGAGAGAGGAAGATGCATGTAGCAATAGGGGAATGGAATTTCTAGAATTCTTGAGGGACAAATGTCTTAGGCAACATGTAACAGAGGGAACACGAGGTTCAAGAGTTTTGGATTTGGTTATAGCATCAGAAGAGTTGATAATAACTGAGATGACATCTCTCCCACCAGTTGGAGAGAGTGACCATATGGTTTTGACTTTGAAAATGAATAGACATGCAGGAGTATCAAAGAGACAGGAACGTATGTGGAGTTATAAAGCAGGTGATTATAATAGTCTTAGACGTCAACTTCGGGAAGTGTCATGGAGGGAGGAATTGAAAGGCCGGGATATCATTAGTGCGTGGGAAATTGTGAAAGAATATTTGTTAGCAGCAATGGTAAGTTGTATACCACGAGTGAAGAAGAGGACACAATTTGGAGTAAAGTGGATGACAAACAATATTAAACAGGAATTGCATGTGAAAAAGAGGCTATGGAAGAGATATAAGGAGACAGGTGAAGAGAATGAAGAATATAAGACACAGGCCAGAAGAGTGACTAGTGTGGTAAGGAAAGCGAAACTGGAATATGAGAGGAGGTTGGCCCTATGATCCAAAGAAAATCCTAGGGAATTTTTTAGCTATGTGGCCAGTAGGAGGAGAAATGACTGTGGAAGAATGATATTGTGGAATAAAAATGGGAATAGAGTGACTGATGCAGAGGACATAGTGGAATTGTTCAATGAACACTTTATTGGAGTATTTCATCCTAGAGGAGTCAGTTTTAATGCTAGAGGGATAGGGCTGGTTCGAGGTTTAGAGGTACAGGAGGAGAGAGTGTTTCAGATACTTGAGTACTCTGGATGTCAGTAAAGCTTTGGGACTGGATGGTATTTCACCATGAGTTTTGAGAGAATGTGCCAGGGAACTGACAGTGCCTTTAACCTGGCTTTTCAATGAACGTCTGGCTTTGGCAAAGGTGCTCAGGGAATGGAAGGAAGGTAAGATAGTGCCATTGCATAAAGGTGGTAACAGACTGGAAGTGTCTAATTATAGACCAGTCTGTGTGTCATCAGTAGTTGTTAAGATCTTGGAGAAAGTAGTGAGGGACCGTATACAACATTGGGCAGATGAGGGTAATGTTATCTGTGAGAGTCAACATGGATTTGCGCTCTTGTTTTAGCAATATGCTAGCCTTTTATAATAAAGTTCCAAGAACATATGAGGGAAAGGCATATACTGAAATTTTCTTAGACTTAGCAAAGGCAATTGACAGGGTGCCACATGATAAGCTGATATTTAAGTTGCAGCACATGGGTCTGGATGTCAGATTGGGCAACTGGATGGCTGTCTGATAGGTATTAGAGAGTTGTGTATGGTGGAGCAGTTTCAAGGAGGCAGAGGGTTACAAGTGAGATCCCACAGGGCTCAGTACTAGGACCTATATTGTTTAACCTTTATATCAATAACATTGCCAGTGGATTGCAAGGGGATATCATACTGTACCTTAAACACACTCAAATTCTCTGCAGACACCACGATCTCAGGCAAGGCATTCCGATCATTCGCAACTCTGCATGTAAAGAACCTGCTTCTCACTCCCTTGCTCACACCCACTTTATACAGCTTCCAAGGATGACCTCTGGTTCTCTTGATCTCCTACCATTTTCTGTAAAATCTTTCCAACACAGATCCTATAACAACCCCTAACTAACTTGTACGTCTCTATCATATTATCCCCTCTTCCTCCTATCCACTAGACTCTGTAAATTGCATCTTCTCAACCTTTTCTCATATTCTACATTTCAGAGATCAGATACCTTAGTCAGTTGCCTCTGGACCCTTTCCAACATCTCTTCATACTTTTGAAAACCAGGTGACCAAATGTTGTCCACGTGAGGCCTAATAAAAGCCTTATACAAAGCAACAAAAATCTTCTTACTTCTACAGGTCAGTGTCCTCCGCATCATTCCCAGAGTGTTGTCCTTACAATTTTGGCAGTGTGTCCCCTAAATTTCAGATCCTTATCCACTATCACCTCAAGATCTCGTATTTCATCCATCTCCAACAATATATCCCCACCAAGTGTAAATTGTACATTCCATCTTTATTTCCCAAATTTTAAAACCTTACATTTTGCAACATTGAGCTGGCATCCCCCATTCCCGTGCCCATTCACTCAATTTATTCAAGTCTTGTATGGCTACATCTTCCCTACTCTTCATAGTTTGTCCAAACTTTGCATCATCTGCAAACAACTGAATATCTCCATCTAAATCTTTGCCAATATCATTAACATACAAGTTAAACAGCAGTGGCACTAAAATAAAATCCTCAGGCATACCACTAGTGACTCTCCTCTTCTGGTATATTGCTTTCTCATACACAACTTGTTGATACCTATAAGATAGCTAGTCTTCGATCCAATGTACTAATCTAATATCCAACCTCTAATATCATCTCTAGTTTGATTATCAACTTATCGTGTGGTAATCTATCAAAAGCCTTTGCAAAATATAAGTGTACTACTGTGTATTCTTCTGTCCAATGAAGCCATCACCTTATTGTGATAAGTAAGTAGATTACTAAAACACCTCCCTTTAGCAAATCCATGCTGTCCATCAAAGATAATACGGTTCTCATCAGCCTCTCCAACACCTTAACCACAACATCTGATGTACAGATAGGCCTATAATTTGATTCTTGAGTTCTATCACCTCCCTTATGAAGCGGTACAATCTTGCCCTCCTTCCACTCCTTTGGAACTCGACCTTGTGCAAGACTCATATTAAAAAAATACGTCAAGGCAGATGCCAACTTCCTGGCACATTTCTACAAAATACGTGGTGATATATTAAGTTCCACTGCTCAATTCCCCATATACCTCTTGCTCACTTACAGTCAGTCTCTTCTCATCATCAACTGCTCTCAGACTCTCTGTGATGTTGCATTCACAAGAATGAAAGACCTTAATGAACTGCACATTAAGTATCTCGATTATATTTTCTGTAGCAGTTCTTATTGCCATTTTCTTCAGTCAGTGTCATCCTTCCATAATCATTCTGTTTTTTTTTTTTTTGCTGGCTACATATCGAAAGAACTCCATAGGATTCTTTTTGACTTCATTAGCTAACTGCTGCTCATACTTCACTCTTACTACCCTTACCAACTAAGTCACCTCCTTTCCTGTTCTTTGTAATCCTCATGTTATTGATTATTACCACTCTTCTTATGCTGTCTCCTTAGTGCATTTTCCCCGTGTATTGCATGCTTAATCTCGTTATTCATCCATTTCATATGTACTTTATTTAACCCTCTGTCCTTTGGAATACATTTAGACATTGCTTCTACTAGACAGTTCTTGAATATCCCCCAAGCTGCATTGATCTCCTTTCAAGCTAACTCCTCATTCCATGCTACACCTGCAAGCTCTTTCTAAGCTCCTCATAATCACATTAGTTCCACATATACCCTTTTCTCACACTGCTGCAACCACCCAGGAAATCATTTCATTGTCACTTTCACTAACTGGTGGGTGATTTGACCTCATTTATAATTAATAATTTCCCTGATCAAATACAAATCCCTCAATCCTTTTGTGCCCTGTCTGACATAGTTGTCCCTCAAAAAACTAATTTTCTTTACTTCCAGTTCTTATCTCATCATCCCATTCTATATTGCCATAATTAAAATTGCCTATAATGATCATCCTTTCGTTATTTGCTTGACTAATTTGATTATACATTTCATGGTCACAACCATCTACATTACCAGGTCTATAACAATATCTGACTAAGTATTTCATTCTGTTCACCTCTATCTCACACCATACTGCCTCAAAACCACCGGCCATCAAAGGAGACCAGATAAAGGTTCCTCATGTCACTGACAGGAATTGAACCCAGGTGTTTCCAACCAAAGGGCTTCGTCTATGCTGACTGAGCTACGGGGGCTCCAACTTCACTCTAGAAGAAACTAAATTTCTAAATATAATTTGCATACATTCTTTTGTTAAATATTATTGTAATTAAATAATGTCATTCTTATAGTTAAACAATTTGCGTTCTTCCAATTGCACCTCCGTAGCGCAATTGGAAGAATGGCGGTATATTGCGCCTTCGATTGGAATAGGCCTAAGTTCGATTCTCGTCGCGACGGGAGGAATCTTTATCTGGTCGATTTCAATCGAAGGTGAGTTAGCCGATCTCATACGGAGGTAGCAGGGTTTTTTCTCCTGGAAACTCGGGTTTTTCATCCCGCATACATACAAATCGGCCCTTCAGAACACACGCAATTTACAGACAAAAATTACTAGTTGTGGTGGTGTTGGAGGTGGGCGGTAGATGGCGTTGATGGAGATGATTCGTAGTAGAGGTTAGGTGTAGAGACAGTTGTAGATGTCCTCCCGCGATGAGTCTTCGGACTCCTTGGAGATATCAGGAATAATAATAATAATAATAATAATAATAATAATAATATATATATATATATATATATATATTTTTTTTTTAAATATTTTATTATTATTATTTCCTTTTTTTTGAGAAGCAAAATAATATTTTTTGTGAGGAACAAATTTGCAGTTGTGTATTTAAACTTTTAGAATTGGTAGCAGATTCTAAAAAATCAACCCAACTTGAATAACTATGGTTGCATCCCCCTCTTCCCTCTAATCATTTCCAGTTGCTCTCACATTACTTGTATGCACATTACAGTTTTTATATTATATCCATGAGATAACTCTGTGATAAAGATGAAATACCAAAGTAATTAAACTTTTGTTTTATTCATTCCCATTGTTGCTGCCTCCATTCAGTTATACAAAAAACGAATACATTTGCATTTATTATCATCTTCATCAGACTTTCATAGAGTCCAAAGACGCATCATGGGAAGTCCTGCTGTCATCAAACCATGCATTTATGGTCTCTGCATTCACTACATTCACAGGACAATGTATTACAATCTCTTACTGCTCTCCATGCAAAAAATTCATTTCTTGCCTCCTCTGCTCACATTATAAATATACAACTTGCAGGGATGATCTCTTGTTCTCTTACCCCCACCTTCTATGGAAAAAAATCTTCTTTGTTAATCTGGTAACAACCCCTTCCCAACTTATTTCTTTACCATATCCCCATTCTGCCTCCTGCTATCTAAAGTCTGCAAATTGCAGTTTCTCAACTTTTGTTTTTTTCAAACTCAACATTTCAGAGACCAGAAACCACCTAAGCCAATCACCTCTGAACTCTTTCCAATATCTCTTCATTATTTTGAAAACAAGGTGAACAAATTTGCACACAGTAGTCCATGTGCTCTTGGAGGAACCTAAAATCCCTAGAGGATATGTCCCTGGATATGAGAATACCTCTCAAATATGAGTGGTGGGAGGAAAATGAAATACCTACCATGGACCAATATGCAACAGTAGCATCTGATTCATAGGAGTTAACTGCAAACAATATCTTCTCCTTATGTTAAGGATAGCTAAGGAATGACCTCTAGCATTAAGGTTGGTCAGATGAGTGTCGATATGCTGACTGTAAAAACAGAATATGATTGAAATATGGTGTGTAGTATGGAAAAGTACAACATTCCAGCTTAATATTGCTCAGATAAACAAGGTGTGTGTGACCCACTGAGTGATCAGGATTGGATCAGCAAGTCAGCAACCAAAAGAAATTATTATTATTAACACCAGACCTCCATGGAGTCAAAAGACTCATCACAGGAGACAAACACTGTTGCACATAAACTCTAAACCATTTTTTAAACTCATTTAATGTATCTGCATTCATCACAATGACAGTCAATGCATTCCATTCACCAATGCAATAAGATTAAAACTAGCAAGAGACATGCTATCAGTAGGAACATGGAATGTCCTTACTTCATGGCTCCTTAAAAATTAGACTTGCTTTGCAGAGAGATGAAGCGATACTTGTTGAGAGTTTATACTTGTATAAACTCTTTTTTTTTTTTTTTGCATATGGATGTATGTGGAATTAATGCAAAAGTCATATATGGAAATATGACTTCTGCATTACTTCACCATTGGTATTACTTCTGGGTCTGGCTCCACTGTTGAGACCTCGATAAAGGTCGAAACCAGTCTGGGTAGTGACCCTTCCTATAATGTATAGCATTATATATATTTGTAAGGATATGTTATATGCATTATGGGACTAAGGCAAGTGATGTGAAACCATTAGCCTCTATATATGACTTCCCCAGTTGTGAAGGTACTTCACATGAAAACTTTTTGCCTACACTTGGATAAAGGATTAAACCAAGAATATAATTTCTTGGTATCACTCCATTTATTTTATGGTGTGACATCCTTGGATTAGCAGAGATGTGCTGGATGGAATCATGTGAGATGAGAGGTGGAATAATTATCTAGTCTAGCAATAGTATAAAACATGAGGCAGGAGTTGGATTTCTCAGCAAATGAGGAAAAAAGAAGCATTATTAGGTTACATTATTAGAATATTAATGGCAAGATTTGCAGCAATACAACAACAGTGTAGTCCAGGTCTACTCATCTACTTTAGAAATACCAAACTGGATTAGTATGGTACAAAATCAGTACCAAAGAAAGATACACTACTCATTGGATTAGATTGGAATGTCAAAATTGGAACAGACAGCAAGGGAGGAGAAAGAATAATAGGCAGATATGATATGGAGAGTGCAATGAAAGAGCAGAAAGAATAATAGCAAATATGATATAGAGAAAGAATACTTGAGTTTGTCTTGAAGTGATATCATAATTTGCAGCACACAGAATTTCAGCAAAAAAACTACAGGAAGTGGACATGGTAGTTATTTGGTGGGATAATGAAGAGCATGCTTTTCATTCTTCCATGAAGAACATGCTAGACATGATCTTCATAAGTAACAGATGGGCCAAATCAGTTCAGAGGGCCAAGTATTTCAATCAGGAAACATGGAATTGGATCACAGCTTAATAATTGCCAATATCGAGTTGAAACTGAAGCAACAAGTAAAGGCACAGTTTTACTGAGTGTTTGAAATCACAGGGAAAGTGTACAGAAAAGTGCTTGAGGAAGAACTGAAATCCATTACTATTCTTATTATTATTACATGAGTATCTCCCTGGAGTTAGAAGACTCATTGTGGGAGACCCACACTAATCTTTATACACACAATACCTATCATACCTCTCTTTAAACTCATTCACTCTCTCTCAGGACACTCATAACTAATTCTGACAATCCATTTCACTCACTTAGTACTCTCCAAGCAAAAAATCTAGTTCACACACCCTTACTAACCACATTCTTACACAACATCTAGAAATGACCTCTAGTTCTCTGAAAAATTTCTGAAACCAGTCTGGGTAGTGACCCTTCCCATCATGAATAGCATTATACATGTCCCCAAGGATATTTGTTTTGCATTATATACAAGTTGCCCTAGTCCTGAACCTGAAAATACTTCAGGTGCAAACTTTGTTTGCTTACACTTGGATAAAGGATTAAACCAAGTATATAATTTCTTGGTATCTTTCATTTATACTGAAAAATTTCCTTTGCATTGATCTTATAGAACTTCTTTAATAACTTATTTCTGTAATACTCCGCTTTTAAACCTGCCAACTAAATTTTACAATCCAGACACTTTCAACTTGTCCTCATAGGGAGCATTCCATAGACCTGCCGCCAGCTTATTCACTCATCTACAAATCCTGTCCACCACTTCCTAATTCCCAGGTGACCAAATCAGAATCATAACCTTATTAAAGAGGGTCAGTAGCCTCCCTATCCTTACTGAGAGCTCTGTTCCAGTTATCTGAAATTCCATCCTCTGGCTAAGCCTTCTGAATTATGCAGTGTGGCTACTGTAAAATTTTTATACTTCCACATCTGGTTAAGCGTTCTGATTTATTGCTGCCTGGTTGGTGGAGTGGTTAGCATATCTGCTCTACAGCCAAAAGGCTGCGGGTTCGAATCCCCCTGTGGGCATGGATGTTTGTACTTGTCTGTGAAAATACTAATGGTAGTGGTCGGCAGTAGATGGCGTTGGTGTAGATGATGAAAGTAATAGTTGGTGGATTGAATGGTGGAGAGTTGTAGAGTAGGTGCCCTCCCTCGATGAGTCTTTGGACTCCCTGGAGGTGTCATATAATAGCAATAATAATAATTATACAATGTGGCTACTGTAAAATTTTTATACTTCCATATTTGAGTATTTCTGTTTGAATATCATCTACTACAGCTGCCCTTCCACATTTCAGGTTTAAGGCTTTTTGCACCTCAAGTATTTATATGCACTCCTGAATGCAATCTTGTGATTGTTTTTTTTTTTTATTATTATTATTCAGGCCTCCATGGAGTCAAAAGACTCATCATGGGAGGTCCTTCCTAAGAACATAAAGTCTGTCACGACTCATCGAGGTGAGGTCCTCCCCTAAGAAACACAAAGTCTATCATACCACTCCTTAAACTCATTGACCGTTCTCGCTCTCACCACTCCATCAGGTAATGCATTCCACAGTTCAGCCACCCTCCATTCAAAGAAACTACTTCTCACCCTCTTGCTCACGGTTTCCTTTCGTAACTTCCAGGGATAACCTCTTGTCATCACTCCTTCCCGCTGTTGAACCAAGCGAAAGAACTCCCCAGTGTCAACCCTGTAACCACTTCTCAACAGTTTATAAAAGTCTCAATCACATCACCTCTCCTTCTTCTATCTACCAAACTCTGCAGTCCACATTCCCTCAGCTGATCCTCATAACCAAAATTGTACAGTCCTGAAACCATCTTTGTCATCTGTCTTTGTGCCCTTTCCACAGTTAATTTATCCCCTTCTAAGTCTAAGTGTGGTCTGATCAAAGTCTTATACAACAGAATGATAACCCTTTTGTCTCTGCAGGTCAGTGTCCTTCACATAATTGCAGCAATCCTCTGTGTTACCTTCACCACCTTTGCAATATGTCCCATAAATTTCAGATTTCTATCAATCATCAACCCCAGATCTCTTGTCTCCCCTACTTCCTCCAGTATAACTACTCCCATTGAGTATGCAGCATCCCATCGATATTTCCCAAACCTCAAGACCTTACATTTTGCTGCATTAAACCGACCCCTATTCATTTGCCCATCTGTCTAGCTTATTCAAATCCTCTTGCAGGGCTACCACATCTTCACTATTACTAGTAATCCTTCCCAGCTTTGCATCATCCACAAACAACTGAATATCCCCTTGCAATCCACTGGCAATGTCGTTGATATAAAGGTTAAACAATATAGGTCCTAGTACTGAGCCCTGTGGGACCCCACTTGTAACCCTCTGCCTCCTTGAAACTGCTCCACCCTACACAATTACACAAACTGGCCTGTAATTAGACATTTCCAGTCTGTTACCACCCTTATGCAATGGCACTATCTTACCTTCCTTCCATTCCCTGGGTGCCTTTCCCGCAGCCAGACTTTCATTGAAAAGCCAGGTTAAAGGCAATGTCAGTTTCCTAGTGCATTCTCTCAAAACTCGTGGTGAAATACCATCCAGTCCCAAAGCTTTACTGACATCCAGAGTACTCAGTATCTGAAACACACTCTCCTCCTGTACCTCTAAACCTCGAACCAGCCCTATCCCTCTAGCATTAAAACTGACTCCTCTAGGATGAAATACTCCAATAAAGTGTTCATTGAACAATTCCACTATGTCCTCTGCATCAGTCATTCTATTCCCATTTTTATCCCACAATATCATTCTTCCACAGTCATTTCTCCTCCTATTGGCCACATAGCTAAAAAAATCCCCTAGGATTTTCTTTGGATCTTAGGGCCAATCTCCTCTCATATTCCAGCTTTGCTTTCCTTACCATGCTAGTCACTCTTCTGGCCTGTGTCTTATATTCTTTATGCATCTTCTCTTCACCTGTCTCCTTATATCTTTTCCATAGCCTCTTTTTCGCATGCAATTCCTGTTTAATATTGTTTGTCATCCACTTTACTCCAAATTGTGCCCTCTTCTTCACTCGTGGTATACAACTTACCATTGCTGCTAACAAATATTCTTTCACAATTTCCCACGCACTAATGATATCCCAGCCTTTCAATTCCTCCCTCCATGACACTTCCCGAAGTTGACGTCTAAGACTATTATAATCACCTGCTTTATAATTCTACATAAGTTCCCGTCTCTTTGATACTCCTGCATGTCTATTCATTTTCCAAGTCAAAACCATATGGTCACTCTCTCCAACTGGTGGGAGAGATGTCATCTCAGTTATTATCAACTCTTCTGATGCTATAACCAAATCCAAAACTCTTGAACTGCGTGTTCCCTCTGTTACATGTTGCCTGAGCAGTTGATGAGAATGATAGGGACATACCGTAATTACTTGAATATGACTTGCACTTTTTTTCCCCAAAATTAATAAAAAATCTTGGTATGAGATATATCTGAAGATCTTTAGAAACTAAAGTTTTTCAGAAAAAAAAAACTAAATCGAAATTTATAATTAAATACTCAGTATTCATTATAATTTATAATTGCTAACATTATTTATGAAATTAAGATATTTAAATTTTAATTATGAACGTTATTTATGCGATTGGTGACTTGCCTTCTTCATGTGATATATTTGAATCTTTAGCGGTGATGGTTCTGTAATTAAAACAAATGGTCATCTTCGCTCCTATCCAGGGCATTAGAGATGGTGGTTTTTTTAAAAAACAATTGGCTGTTATTTCTGGCAAAATCATCCACTCCATACAGAACCTAAACCTCACCTCCCTGCCCTCATGCAATCCAAGATCAAGTAGAAGTCAGTGCTCTCACTCCCACATTTCTTCTGTTGGTTGCTTCCATCTCTATGCATATGATTCGTGCAGTATTAACAAGAGATCATGTGACTCAATGACAAAGGCAAGCCAAGGATTGTTGAATTGAATGCTGATTCTCTTCAACTGAATTCCAAAATATCTGAAACTGCCATTACTATAATTCATTATCTATTTCTTAAAGTTTTAAACTTTTTTCATGTGCAAGGTATATGCAAAACTTTTTCATTTCTTTTATTTCATAAAGTAAAACAGGAGTGTGAGATATATGTGAGGGCGAGTTATATTTGAGTAAATACTGTACTACCATTTTTTTTTTTTTAAATTTTACAAAGATTAATTTACAGAGTGCCACATGATAAGCTGATATTTAAGTTACAGCATATGGATTCAGATGCTAGGTTAGGTTAGTGAATTGGATTGGGGTTGGCTGTCTGACAGATATCAAAGAGTTGTGTATGAGGGAGTGGTATCAAGGAAGTAGAAGGTTACAAGTAGTGCACCACAGTACTGGGACCTGTATTGTTTAACATGTATATTAATAGCATTGCCAGTGGATTGAAGGGGAATATTCATTCTGTATTTATTCAAAACAGATTCATTGTCACTGCTCTTTCGTTTTTCTAGTTATGTCATAACAACTAGTTAAAAAAAATTCCCTAATTCAGAAAGAAATTATAGCAAATTACCAAAAGTTTGCTTTTGTGGTAAAATTTTTTCGCATATTCCAAAATTCTAAAACAAGCACATCTGTATGTACTCTATGTACTTCAAAATTTTCATATGCCATGGAAAATCATTTTAAGTGGTTTAACACTGTACAGATAATCACTGTTTTTGATATGGACAATACAGGATGGCAAACTATTAACTGCCTGTTCCATTTTTATTCTTATATCATTTTTTTTCGAGCTTTGCATGCCATTGCAAATTATTATGTCATTAAATTGAAGAAAGAAAAATTATTCCATAAATCTAAGTTAAAATTTACAAAGAACAATCTTGGAAATGGCTTGAATCCAAAATCCTTTTTCAATTACAGCAGAAAAATAGAATAATCACAAATAAAAAAAAGGAGATGTATTCCAAAAAATAGAGATAAGTATGTTCCCATGTTGTCCAGAGTAACGAAGAAGGTCATCAACATCTTCAACACTTGGAGAACTGTCAACTCTGTATGTACTCTATGAGGGCAACTTCTTCCTCCATGACTCTAGAATGCTTCCTTACATCTCTTTTTCACTATGGTGCTACATGCACCATATATTTTGCCATTTGGCATAAGATAGTACAAGAAAAATTAAACATTTGTTCTTTCTCTATAAGAAAAAAAAAACAAATAAGTAATAGATAAATATTTATGCAAAAAATTTAGATCAAAATTTGGTGGGCTTGACAAAATTCATTGTTGGTGTGTTATCTAGTGGGTTCAGTACTTCACTCTCTAGTATTTTTTGCAAACAGGTGGTATCAAATTTCATTTGAATTGAATTTAAACGGCATTGAATCGAACACAGATTCGCTCCTTTATCACATGCAGGAGTCTATGAAGTGCCCTGTTCTTGTCATCGAGCCTACGGACAGACAGGAAGAACTGTGAACATCCGCCTCAGTGAACACAAAAAATATATCAGGCACTTTCGCTATGGCAAGTCGGTTCTGACAGATCATGCTTTGGATACCCTGGCACACAGGATCAATTGAAAAAAACAAAAGTACTGCACAGAAGCTTAGTCAGAGAGGTTGTTCCTGGAATCAACTGAAGCTTTAAAACATACTCCAAACCTTAACAAGTATGGTGTATAAATCTACCAAAGATTTCGGAGACTGTCATCCTAAGACCAAATTAATATTTATTTTAATTTAATTTTATTTTTTTCAAAACTTTCAAGGACTACTATATATTTTTCGAAACTGTGGACTACTGTTTTTTTTTCTTCTTTTTTTTAAACTTAGATGGCACCATATTAGAACTGTCTTGTGTTACACATTGCAATTACTTATACTAGCTCCACTGTTACACTGAATTGTGGTTGTCTCGCATTTGTAACAAACTTTGTTTGTGTGCTCTGAAGATGCTGGATATAATACCAGCGAAATATTAGCTTTTAAGTTAATAAATAGTTATTTTTCTTATCAATCTCTGTTCGATTCAATACTGTTTAAATTCAGTTCAAGATGTGTGACGAACACATAAGTCTATCCACACGTTCAAATTTCATTTGTTTAACTAAAAAAAATAATTTCACATGAAATTATTTTATGTGAAATAATTTCATGTGAAATTATTTCACATGAAATTATAAGTGGTATACAGACAATCTGAAATACAGACAATCACTGTTTGTGATATGGGCAATCCAGGATGGCAAACTATTAAATGTCTGTTCCATTTTTATTCTTATGTCATTTTCTTTTTGAGCTTTGCATGCCATAAAAAATATTACATCATTAAATTGAAAAAAAAAATTATTCCATAAATCTAACTTAAAATTACAAAGAATGATCTTGGAAATAGCTTGAATCCAAAATCATTTTTCAGTTACAGCAGAACAATAGAATAATCAGAAAAAAAAAAAAGAGATGTATTTCAAAAAATAGAGATAAGTGTGTTCCAGTGCTGCCCAAAGTAATGAAGAAGGTCATCAACATTCAACATTTTCAACACTTGAAGAACTGTCACTTAACAGTTAGCACCAATATAGATTCTGCAAGCCAAGCTGCACAATGGATCTCTTTGCCTATATCACCCACCTTTGTATACATGGCAGAGAAAAGTTTGAGAAACCTGTTTTATTGCACTCGACACTTCCAAATTTTTATCATCAAGGGCTCCTCATCAAATTGCCATTCTATGATCTGCCTTCTACTTTTTTGTAATTTTGCTAGTTTTCTCTTTTGCTGTTCGCTATGTGGGTGTAATGGTGGGGATGGTCTCTCTTCAAATTTTCCTATTAATGCAGATGTTTCTCACTGCTCTGTTATCTTAACATATACATAAACAGCCTTTTGTCACTAATATCATATTTTGTCCACAGGTTTGCTGATGATAGTTTGGCAATGTGGGGACACATTGCTAAAATTGTGAGGACAACACAAAGAATTCTGGGAATGATGTGGAGGAGAGGACACTGACTTGTAGAAGTAAGGAGATTCTTGTTCCATTGTATAAGGTGCTGATTAGGCCACACATGAACTACTGTGCACAGATTTGGTCACCTGGTTTTCAAAAGTACAAACAGATGTTGGAAAAGGTTTTCAGAGGCGACTAAGGTAGTTTCTGATCTCTGGAATGTCAAGGTTGAGAAGATGCAATTCACAGAGTCTAGTGGATAGGAGGAAGAGGGATGATATTATAGAGACCTACAAGTTAGTAAGGGGTTGTCATAGGATCAGTGTTGGAGAGGTTTTTACAGAAAATGGTGGGAGATCAGGGGAGAACCCTGGAACCTGTATAAGGAGGGTGTGAGAAGCAGGTTTTTTGCATGCAGAGTTGTGAATGATTGGAATGCCTTGCCTGAGAGGATGGTGTCTGCAGAGAATTTGAGTGTGTTTAAGGCACTGTATGATGAGCTGTGTGTGTATGACAAAAGAACTTCGTAGGTGAGTCTTTAATTCTATGGGGTCTTGGGACGATGATGATAATAATAATAACAGCAATAATAATAATAATAATAATAATAATAAGTAAACAAACATGAAACCTACTTTCAGAAAATCGTTATACTGATACAGGTACTTTTTTTTGTATTTTTATTTATTTTTTACATAATATGGAAACCCTACTCTAGAGACCAAACATGGAATTTTTTCAAGCCAGTTTGGGCCTACAGTTAGCAGGGTAGTGGTCTCACATCAGGTGGTACAGTCTGAGAAAGGTTATCCAGTCAGACAAAAAGGCTGACTGAAGAGCCTGTTTGCCTGTCAGCCTTTCTTAGGCTAGAAGTTGTGAGTTTTTTTAAATGTAAAGTACACTTGGAAAATTTAGACATGTGCAGAAGAATATTTTTTTTTTTACTTTATTTATATTGTTTTTTCTTGAATAACAGTTTTCCCAAATTTCTATAAAATAGATGTCAATTTGCATATATTTGCAACATGAGAGAGATGAAAAGAGGAGATGAGAATTTGCAAATATGATAATTGCCATTTTTTAGTTTAATTCAATCTTGTAATGTAACATTAAGTATCTACTAATGTATGACTGTATGAATGATGTGGTGAAAATTGGAGAAAATGACCAGATGGTAATGGAAAAGATAGTGCACTTGTCAGGTCCTATAATGGCTACCATTGACGTTACTGACAGGATGGGTGAAGCACAAGTGCTTTTCATATTCCCCTTTATCTGTAATGAGAGTTATTTGGGAATGGGAAATTTGTGAGCAATTAAGCTCGCCCTCTGAGGGCAGTAGTGTTAGCTATGATCAGTTGAGAGAAGAATAGCCTTCGGTCTTTTGTGTTTGTAGTAATCAGTCTCATTGTAATTGACAGCTTGCACGATTAGTGGGTTTGAATGTGAACTTGACTTCACGAAGAATTTTTCTGCAAGATCACGAAGAAGAGAGGAGATGTATGGAGTGCCGGTTTCTCGGTGAATTTGTGAATTTCTGATGAACCACGGTGCATCCAGGATCATCCTAAGGCATTTGTTTTGGATTCTCTGTAATTTTGAAATGTTTGATCTTGAAGTGTGACTCCATGCTGGTGAGGCATAGGTAATGACTGGACGTATTACCATCCGGTAAAGAAGCAATTTATTATGTCGGTTCAATTTGCTCTTGCAGTTGATCAATGGGTAGAGCTGAGCTATGACTTTGGAAGATTTGGAGCAAACGAGATTGATGTGTTTCTTGAAAGGAGTTTCCTATCCATCAATACCCCAAGATATTTGGTCTCTGAATGCCATGGGATCTTTTGACCAGAGAGCAGGATGTCGTCTTTGTTGCAGATCTTTCTTCTTGAAAACATCATGGCTGAGCTTTTGAGGGGGTTTACGTGAATTCTCCAGTTGGTGAACCAGTTTGCTAGCTCATTGATACTTCCTTGGAGTCTAGTGATTGCTAGGTGAGGGCTGAGCGATCTAGCTAGAATAGCGGTGTCGTCGGCATAAAGAGCCGTAGTAGTTTTTGGGTTGAGAGGAATATCTGCCATGTAAGTTGTGAAAAGTATTGGGGCCAGAAGAGAACCTTGAGGTACTCCCGCCAGGATTTTGCGCCTTGAAGAAACAATTCCGTTGAGTTTTACTTGCATGTATCTTTCATTGAAATATGAATATATGAGTTTCACTAGTTTAATTGGGATATTGTTTTCAATTAGTTTGAAGATAAGGCCTTGATGCCAGACCTTATCAAAGGCCTTGGCAACATCCAAAAATACAGCAGCAGTATGAAGGTGCCAGTTAAAGCCATGAGTGATATGTTCTGTTAGTCGGTGAATTTGTTGCACTGTGTTGTGAGCTTTGCGAAACCCAAATTGCTCATTTGGGATTATTTTCTGTTGGTCCACTGCTGATTGTAGTCTTGATAGGATGACCTTTTCTGTTACTTTGCCAAGACAGGAAAGAAGACTGATGGGCCTGTAGCTTTGGGAAAGTTGTGGGTTATTACCAGGTTTTTTCAGAGGTATAATGTCTGCGATTTTCCAATCAGAGAGAAAGTATTGGAATCTTAAAATGGAATTGGTAATATTAACTAGATGAATTATGGCTTTCCGTGGGAGTAGCTTTATTATTCTATTGGTAATGCCGTCAGGGCCGGGGGCCTTTTTATTCTTCAGATGGGAAATGATATTTATTATTTCTGTTGGAGATGTGGGGGTGATGGTTTCTGAATCATCCTTAGGCTGACTTAGTGCATTTCTAACTTTACGATGAACTTTGTAAATAAGATTGATATTTAAGTTTGCATAAGATGGGCTGCATTGATTTTCCAGATTGTCAATTAGGGCTTCTGCTTTTTCTTCATCTGTGTGTGCAACTCCAAGATTGGTCTTTAAAGGGGGAAGTGGTTGTCTTTTGGTACGAAGAGATTTTACAAACTTCCACATGGAGTTATCTTCTGGGGTGATTTCTTTCAGTTTGGTTTCCCATTTGGAGTTCCTGTGGACCTGGAGAGCTTATCAAACCTGTCTGTTCAAAGTGTTTAAGGTTGCTTTGTCCTGCGGGGCTCTGGTGTTGTGATATTGCTTTCTGACCTTGTTTTTGGCTCTAATCAGGTCCATTATCTCTTCTGGGATCTTAGAAGCGTGGAAGACAGTGGTTTGAGTGACTGATGCTATTGCTGTGTTGATTTGCCTAGTTAAATTGTTTACAGCTTGATCTATTTCTTCTTTTTTACGAATGACAGGGGGAGGACCGATGTGGATTGGAAGAACCTTAGAGAGCTTGTCCCATGGTATGAAAGAATGATGGGGAGAGAGTTGGTCTTGAAGTCCTAACCTGAGTAGGATGGGATTATGATCTGAGTTAAGCTCTTCTACTGTCTCCAGCTGGTATTGATATTTGATGTTTCTGAGGATAACTATGTCTAATACATCAGAACTTCCTGATGGGCTGTAGTGGGTTGGCTCAGTGGGTCCAGCTACTATTGATGAGTTGAGTAATGTGTAGTTGTATAAGGTACGGCCTTTGGTGTTGATTGACGAACTGAACCAGGCCATATGTTTGGAGTTAAGGTCTCCAGCTGTAATTATGGAATCCGTGGAGCCGAGGATGGAGTCTAAGTCTGCTGTCAATAGTGGAATACTGGGAGGACTGTACGCTGCGTAGATTTTGAGTTTGCCAGCGTTATTTGTGTGCACTTCCACACCTGTCACCTCAAGGTTTAGAGTTTGGGGTTGGTCAGCGAGTTGTGGCTTAAATCATTTTTGATAAAAATAGCTGTTCCGCCTCCACTAGAGTTAAGTCTGTCTGTCCTGTATAAAATATAACCTCTTAGTTTTGGATTGTTTGATGATCTGAGGTGGGATTCACTGATCAAGATTATGTCTGGATTGTATCTTTTTGCAAATTCTTGCAGCTCGAGAATTTTGTTTGTTAAGCCATTGGCATTCCATGCTGTTATCATGAGAGAATTTGGTTTAAATTTTTTAAACATTATAGAGAGCTGTTAATATGGATTGGGTTTCTAGGTAGAATCTTTTTCTGGAGGATGGTGAGGTGCTTGCTTTGCTGAATTCATGCAGCATTGTTGCAAGTGACGAGGTTAAAGCTGATGTGAGATTAGAGTTTGTTCGCTCTTGTGATGAAGTCTGGGTTCTTACTGCTTCCGCATATGATTTGGACATGGTTGAGGGTCGAGTGCCTTCCTGTGTTGTCGAATGTGAGGTAATATGATCTGGAGGGCGAACTGCTTGGACGTGCATTGTGTCATTTCTTGGAGGAGTGTGGTTACTTCTTAATGATCCACGGTTTTTTGGATGGAAAAGGCAACCCTTGTAATTAGAGGGGTGTGGTCCTCTACAGTTGGCACAACAGGCAGGTGTCGACCTGGGTTTGGTGCAGGAGTTGGTTTGATGACTCTCACCGCATTTTAGGCATCTATATGCAGCTCTGCACAGTTTTTGGGCATGCCCGAACCTCTGGCATCTGTGGCACTGCCCTGCCGATGCCTTCTTCCTTAGAGGTTCGGTTGTGATTTTAAGCTTACAGATGTCCATTACTTCATAGATGCTTTTTTGTGTGTTGGAGATTTCGACCAACACCAGTGGCATTGGTGTTTTATCTGACCTCAACATTCTACTGACTTTGGTTGGAGTCAGTCCTTGATTGATGAGGTCAGCTGTGATCTCATCAGTTGTGATGCCTTCAGCCACTCCTCTTAGAACTACCTTTAAGTTCTTCTTGCTTGCTAGCACAAAGGTGCAGAAGGGCAGTTTTGAGTTGTCAAACATTTTCGTCATCAAGCGATAATCAGTGACAGTGGTTTCTTGCCCAGGAAAAATTGATATTATGTTCTCCTAGGGATCTTGAGACTGAGGTCCATTTGTCTTTATCTCGAAGGATAACTGGAGGGACCTTTTCTTTTCTGTCTTGGGAGATCTGATTTTGTTGAGTTGTTACATTATCTTCCAATTCACCTCCCGATGTTCTTCGTCTTTTATTAGATTGTTCCTCATGAGAACAATCGAACTGTCGGGGAATCTTTGTAGGTAGAACAGGTGTAATGTCCTCTTCTATGCCCAAATCATCATCTTCAGTGTCATTTACTTAAGTGAAGAGATTCAAGCAACCAGGATAGTCTGTATCAAATTTCTTAAGGATGAATTTGAGAATGTTAAGTGACATATCTTTGTTTAGCTGTTGAATGGCGTCCTTGATATCGTTTACATTCTCCATTCTTGTGTATGAAATATTAAGATATATTTTGGATAGGTATGATGGCGAATAGAACGGGCTAGGGCCAGAAAATTGTATCAAAAGTTAAATTCTTACCTTCTATTCCCCAAACAAAGCAGATTCACAATATCTAAAACTCACTAATCACCACTGAAATCAAAAAACATTCTTCGCAACAACAACCATCATGCGAGACTACTATGCGAGCCGCCATCTTTTCATTCAATAATCTATAATAGGTATGGATGTTTGTGATTGCCTTTAGGTAGGAGATGAATTTCATTGCCTGGTGTGAGACCACTAACCTGCTTATTAGAGGCCCGAAGTGGCTTGTAGAAGTTCCATGTTTGGTCTCTAGAGCAGGGTTTCTGGACTACGTAAAAATAAAAAAAAATTATAAAAAAATATATGAAATTGATAAAAATGGAAAAAAATTCCTTACCCTACCCATTGTACAAATGTACTATAGGCCCCCATCATACAAATGTACTATAGGTTTATCAATAACCTTCGTGAGTGGGAACCACTTAAATTATTGAGTTCTCCACGGAACTCAATATGAGATTGAGTGCTTGGAAAAATGCCTGTAATGACACAGAAGCAAAACAAAGGGGAGAGAAACCAGGATATGAAAGTGTGAGAATAAGGATCGAATTTTCTATGGTGATTCATTCATAAGAGGAGTCCTTGAGGAGAGTGTTACTAAATCACGTTTTCTTGTGCTACGATTAAGGATGTCAGTGGTGCTCTAAAGATGCATAGTACTAAGGTGAGATGCTTATTTTGACTGGTACAAATGATTTAGCAGATTACAAGTGTGGTGTGCGTGAAGACATGACAGAGTTGCTAGTGAATGCAAAAGAGAGGAGAGAGAAAGTAAAAGTTGTAATTCTGTTGCCATGGTATGATAGGGGAAAGTTGAGATGGAGAGCTATGATCACAAATGAGTCAGTACAGTTCATGCAGGAGGAACAATCTGGAGTGAGTTTGATTGATGGAATTATTTATGGATGGCGTGCATCTGAATGGATTTGGTATCAGGAGTCTTGAGAAAGTGTTGTTCAGTGACAGTTTGGAAGGGCAGAGTCACTAAGGGAAAGTAGAATGTTTAAGTAGGGATGCAGATGAACATAGGTCCAGGTGTAGAAAGTATTTCACCTTGGGTATAATAAATGTTAAAGATACCAAGCTATTTAAAACCTGGTTTTACTCCATTTCCCAAGTACACAAACAGTCAAGTTTGTGCCTGCAAGTATTGCAAGTCAAAGTGATCCCACACGTAGTGCAAGACCAAGGCAACTCATGGTAAAAGGTGGATAAGCTCTGATCACTATTCTTAATATTTACCCTTAAAATTTACACATCTCCTAGAGGAGATGTATGATGCTATGTATTAAAGGCAAGGGGCCACTACCCAGACCGGTTTCGACCTTTATTGAGGTCTCATCAGTGGGAGCCAGGCTAGAAATACCAAGATTTTAGTAATACAGAACTTATTAAAATACCTATAAGTATTTTAATTAAAATATTAAATTTAATTAAATTATTAAAATACTTATAAGCTCTGTATTACTAAAATCTTGGTATTTCTAGCCTGGCTCCCACTGATGAGACCTCAATAAAGGTCGAAACCGGTCTGGGTAGTGGCCCCTTGCCTTTAATACATAGCATCATACATCTCCTCTAGGAGATGTGCTTTGCATTAAGGGTAAATATTAAGACTAGTGATCAGAGCTTATCCACCTTTTACCATGAATTGCCTTGGTCTTGCACTACGTGTGGGATCACTTTGAGTTGCAATACTTGCAGGTGCAAACTTGATTGTTTGCTTACTTGGGAAATGGAGTAAAACCAGGTTTAAAATAGCTTGGTATCTTTAGCATAGGTCCAGGTAATCTTGTGGTTAGCAAGCGGGAGAGTGATCACATGATGCAAAATGTAGCACCTCAGAGTCTTAACTTTAGTGGACGCAGTAATAGAAGGTGTAAGGGAGTTTGTAGGATGAAGGAGGTATCTTTAGCATAGGTCCAGGTAATCTTGTGGTTAGCAAGCGGGAGAGTGATCACATGATGCAAAATGTAGCACCTCAGAGTCTTAACTTTAGTGGACGCAGTAATAGAAGGTGTAAGGGAGTTTGTAGGATGAAGGAGGTATTGCACTGTATGTATGTTAATACCAGAAGTATTTGAAATAAGGGTCACGAGTTTTGACGTCGGCACAACTTGGCCAAAAGTTATAGGCATTAGTAAGACTTGGTTGACCAAGGATGATATGGTATAGGAATAAAATGCAAGGGATCTTGTCTTCAGAGAGGACAGAAAGAACAAGATATGGGTGATAATGATAGCATAGGAATTAAAGCCAAAAAGAGTAAAAGTATATTGGGTGGGGATGTCAGGAGTCTTGAGACTCCTGATCCTCCTCACACCAGATAGCCTCAAATGAGGCTATCTGGTGTGAGATAGAGGCCAACAGTACCATCTATGTAATTAGTTGCTGCTATAATCCAGGGGTATAAGGGGTGTGTAAATGACATGCATTTGCAAATTAGCATGATGAGTACAGGGTGAGAAATTATTATGGGGGATTTCAACTATGGGGACATATTGGGAGGAGGATATGAATGTTGGAAGTTTTTTTTCACTTGGTTATGCTATAAATTAAAGATACCAACAAATTATATACTTCGTGTAATCCTTTATCCATGTGTAAGCAAACAAAGTTTGCACCTGAAGTATTTTCTGGACTGGGGCAACTCATGGTAAAGGTGGTATGACTTCACATCACTTGCCTTAGTATCCCATAATGCAAAACACATATCCTTACAGACATGTATAATGCTATGCATTATGCGAAAGGTCAGGTCACCACCCAGACTGATTTCGACCTTTATTGAGGTCTCTTCAGTGGGAGCTGGACCCAGGGGTGATACCAAGGTTGAAGTAATGCAGAAGTCATATTTTCATATGCGAGTTGCCAAAAGGTGTCACACCTTATTATTAAATTACTCTGAATTAGAGAAAAGTTGTTGGAAGTTTTTTTTCACTTAGTTATGTTATAAATTAAAGATACCAAGGTAGTGACCCTTCCCATAATGTATAGCATTATACATGTCTGCAAAGAGATGTGCTTTGCATTATGGGATACTAAGGCAAGTGATGTGAATTCATACCACCTTTACCACAAGTTTCCCCAGTCCAGAAAATACTTCAGGTGCAAACTTTATTTGCTTACACTTGGATAAAGGATTAAACCAACTATATAATTTCTTGGTATCTTTAATTTATAGGATATGAATGGATATGGATATGAATCTGGTAATTTGGATTGGAAGGTGGCTGATGGACAGATATGAAAAGCAGCTTATGAAGGAGTTGAGTCCAAGAGAAGGCAAATGACCAGTGGTGTACCACAGAGCTCAGTACTTGATCCTCTGTTGTTTAATTTGTATTAGTGAGTGATCTTTCACTTGGTTGAACAGCGGGAAGGAGTGATGACAAGAGGCCATCCCTGGAAGTTACGAAAGGAAATGAGCAAGAGGGTGAGAAGTGGTTTCTTTGAATGGAGGGTGGTTGAACTGTGGAATGCATTGCCTGATGGAGTGGTGAGATTGAGAACGGTCAATGAGTTTAAGGAGTAGTATGATAGACTTTGTGTTTCTTAGGGGGGGGACCTCCGCTCAATGAGTCTTGACAGACTTTATGTTCTTAGGAAGGCCCTCCCATGATGAGTCTTTTGACTCCATGGAGGCCTGAATAATAATAATAATATAAGAAATGATTTGACACAAAATATTCAGTTGTTTGCTGAAGGTGGTAAATTGAAAGAGTGATGGTAAATAAAGGTGATGTAGAGATCCTGCAGGAAGACTTATGTATGCTAGCATTATGGACAAAGGTAAATGACAGTCAGTTTAATGTGGCCAAGGGTAAGGTGATTGCACTCTGGGATGAGATCACAGCTGTGTACTATATTGATGATATCGAACTGTGGGTAGAATGGGTTGTCAGAGGTGAATTCATTCAGTGCTTCATGCAGTGAATGAATTCAAGGAGAGGAGAGGTATTATATGTATTGCATGAATAATGTCTTGGTATGAATAATGGATCTTCCACAGTGAGTCTTCTGACTCCATGGAGACTTGTAATAATAATAATAACAACATGATCAGGACATACCACTTCTTGGTTTTTTTGGTTTTGTAACTGAAACTAACCTGACCAAGTGTGACCTGACTTGAATTTACTCTAACCTAATCTAGTATAACTATGTGATATGATTCCTAATCCTGTGGCCTCCTCTCTTTGAGAGGGTTGCAATTGATTACTAGGGAAATATGACACAACAAGGTGGTTTCCTGTTGCCTTCCTTGCCATAAGTATTTATGACTATAGCTGTGCATTTGCCTGTTTTGAGGGATGAAAAACCCAAGTTACCGGGAGGGGAACCCCTCCCCCCAACTCTCTGTGTGACCAGTTAACTCACCTTTAGTTGAAAAAGACCACATAAAGGTTCCTCGCATCATGGACGAAAATCGAACCCATGGCTTTCCGACCAAAGGGCTTTGTTTATACTGACTAGTAAGGGTTGTTACCATATTAATGCAGAAAAGATTTTCATATATGGAAAGATGGAGATAGAATAAGAGGTCATTTGGGAGCTGCATTAGGAGCAAGGAGCAGGTTTTTACATGAAGAGTGGTTTGAGCAGAGTGCATTTTCAGAGAGTGTGGGAACAGTAAATGAGTTTAAAGCATGATGTGATGATGATGATCTGTGTGTGTGTGTAATAGGGAGGACTTCTCACAATGAGTCTTTAACTACATGGAAGTCTGAAGATAATAATATATTGCTAATGCTGTAAAATGTCTCGTGTTTTGAATATAAATTTCTAATATTTTAACCCAGAATAATAAAATAATACATTGTTCTACACTAATTGTTCTAATTTTTATTACAACAATTAGTTAAAAATAATATCTTAATTTTATTAGTACATAAAATACTGTTACCTATAAATATAATTTAACTTTGTATTTTATAGTAGACATATCTTCAGTTCTTTGTTTTTGTTATGAATTGTATTCTAAAAAAAGGCATTCTGAAAGAGAATATGTTGAAAATATGAATATAAATGTGAAATTGCATAAAAATCATAATATATGTAGTGAGTTAAATAATTGTGGGTGAACATTTCTTTTGATCACCTTGTAATCACTGCCAGTAAACATGTATCTGGCTGTCTTACAGTACTTAATAAAAGAAACCAAAGCAGCAAGCCAAAAAACTATAGGAATCTACAGAAACAAGGCCAGTTCTAGTAGCAGTCACAGCTGGAATGCTTGGCCCTACTTTGTCCTAACTGCCATGTTACTATTCCAGTCTGTAGACTGGAAGAGTAACAAGGACAGTTTACTAACAATAAATCAAAGCTAAAAATCCACAAAATGTGTATGTGTAAGATAAAAGAATGGAATAATAAGAGTTTAAATTTGGGTGTTTGTGTCTAATAATAATTGAAAAGAAAGGTTTGTGCTTGTTTTGCTTATTTACAGTAAAACTAGCACAAACTGCTTTGCTGTTTTTTTATATTTCATCATTTATTAATATTTTTTATAATTTATTTCTATGGATATCAATTGTTATGAAATTTCTGTAGTTTCTCTTTATATAATGAACAGTTATATGTATGTATGTGTGTGTGTGTGTATATATATATACTATGAAAATGCAATTTTATATTCTATTTTTTTTTTTTTTTTTTTTTGTACTTTATATCAATTTTTTTCTTTTAGTAGGAAAATTAGTATAAAATGAAAAGAAAAAAGTGTAGATTGTGAATTGTCCACCCACCCACCCACCCACTTAAAAAAGTTAGGAGATTAATTAATAGGATAATTAGTATATTATCTGAATACAAAATTTTTCAACTTTGTTCATTGCAGTATTATTATTATTACTAAAAAATTACCATGGAATCCTAATTAGACTCATTGTAAGAAGACCACATTAGCTTCATATACTTCTTGCCTTAACATTGCTTACTGTCTGTCAGTGCACTTTTGCAAAAACTTTTGCAAGAAAGCTTTCCATTTTGGAAAAAGATTCCATTCTGTTCTATTGCATTCCATCTTGAAAAAAAACAACAAAAAAAACCCCATATTCTCACTCCATTGAACTACACTATTACTCAGCTGTCATGAATATACTCTTGCTCTGTTATAAAGAGAAGGTGCTCATGGGTCAAGCACAGTGACATGTATAAGAAGTGCTCCTGATTGGGATAAGTTTTCTAGGAATAATTAAATATATATGCATAATTGTTTGAGTAAGAGAGGCTGTAAATGTTGTGCGCTACCAGTTTTATTAGTGTGGGGGATTTTTTTTTGCCAAAACTTAATTACGAAATCTTTATTATTAGACTTAGTAACCTGCAAAAAATGGCGGTGGCATTGTCATTCCATGACTTTAATTTAGATTTCAGTCATTTCGTTCAGTGTGAGGTCTGTTATATATATTCTTTCGATTGCATAAATGATTTGTGGATATTTGGTGAGGATGAAAGGAGGGTGTGTGCGAAGTGTGACCTCAACGAGGAATTGATGAATGCAAATATGAAATTGATGACAGAAAGTGTTAGTAGGGAGATTGTTGCGGGGAAAATGAGTGCACGTTTGAAAGAGAAGGATGGTGAGGAAGAGAGGCAAAAAAATGTTAAAAAATCAGTAAAAAAGAAAAAGAGCGATTTGAAAACTGTAACGGATGTTAAAAGGGACGAAAGTGAGGTGAGAGTGGCAAAAGGAAACGAAATTGAGAGAACGAATGAAACTAAAAATGGCGTGAAGCACAAATCAAAAGTGAAAAAAATTGAAAGAATGGATGATAGCGAAAGTTTGACACATGTTGGACTGAAAGTACAGAAACAAAGAAAGATGAATGAGTGTGAAAATGGGAAGAATGATAGCGAACGTTGGACGCATGTTGGATTGGAAGTACGTAAACAAAGAAGGATGAATGAGAGTGAAAGTGAGAAGAGGGGTCGAGAGTTAGAAAGATTGAATGATAGAGAGAATGTGTTGTGAGATTCGAAAGTTAAATTGAATTGGATGAGGCAAGAAATGAAATGGATTCGGAATAAAATTAAGAAAATTCGGGTAAAAACTATTAAAATAAATAATGATGGCATGAAAGAGTTAACGAAAGATGAGCGAGTGACATTGTATGGTGACTCCATTATTAAAGGTGTGCTGGAGGATAGAACGCACAAGGTATGTTTTCCAGGCGCTAAAATGAGTAGAGTGATTGAGGCATTGGATATGAGGCAGGAGCGAGCAAAAGAGTTAATGGTATTAATAGATATGAATGATTTGAGAGAGGACAAAGAGTGTGTCAGAATGGATATCAGGAGGCTGCTTAGAAGGATAAAAGAGAATAGTGTGACAGGAAGGGTAGTTAGCGTGTTGCCTAGGTATGACTGTGGTGAAATGAGGTGGAGAGCAAGGATTATGAAAGATATGCTGGCTGAAATGTGTGAGGAGACGGAAGTACAGTTTGTTAATGTATGGAATGGGTTTGAGGGATGAAGTGAGCTGTATGTGAGCGATGGACTGCATTTGAGTGGTTATGGTGTGAGTCTCTTGGAGAGACTGCTGCTGGAAGGTAGAGAAGTGAATAGAGAGAATGAATCAGATCGAGTGGGAAGTGATATGGAACAGCGGGAGAGTAAGACTGGAGAGATTGAAGTGGTGGTTATGAATGGGGAAGTGAGTGGTATGAGTATAGAAAATGAGAGAATGTGTGTGCAAGAGGAGCAGGGAAACGAGGAGGCTCAGGGTGGACAAGGGTACACAGCATGAGAAAGGTGGATGCTCCAAGAGGAGGTGAGAGCATGTGTAAGCAGGAAAGGAATGGGATGACCAGGGATCAAGAGGAAACAGTTGGAATTGAAAAGGGTTTTAAAATGAAGAAGTAGAAAGGGAAATGGCCCCAGTCGAGCATGGAGAGATCACAACGAGTGAGTGGTATCAGTAGAACTAACTGTAGATCCAGAAATGTGCTGTTGTGTTTGTATGCAAATTCTAGAAGTATAAGAAACAAGGCAGAAGAAATGGTTGCACTAATTGCGTCTGTTGACCCAAAGATTGTCGGAATAAGTGAGACATGGTTGGAAGAGGATGACATCCTGACAGGAATAGAGATGGAAGGGTATGATGTGTTTCTTGAGGATAGAAGGGGTAAAAAGGGAGGGGGAGTGCTATTGATGATAGAGAAAGAGTTATGTCCATACAAAGTAGAGATGCAAGAGGGAAATAGTGCCAGTGGTTTTGAGGCAGAATGGTGTGAGATAGAGGTGAATGGAATCAAATACTTGGTGTCATGTTGTTATAGACCAGGTAATGTGGATGGTGGTGATAATGAAATGTACGATCAAGTAAATAAGAAAAGGGTGATCATTATGGTTGTTTTTAATTATGGCAATATAGACTGGAATGATGAGATAGTAACTGGAAGTAAAGAAAATGAGTTTCTTGAGTTTTTGAGGGATAACTACCTCAGACAGTATGTAACAGAGGGCACATGAGGATTGAGGGTCTTGGATTTGGTCATCTCATCAGAGGATGTAATTATAAATGAGGTGTCAAATCATTCACCAATCAAGTGACCATGAGGTGTGATTACCTGGGTAGTTGCCAGCAGTGTGAGGACCTCTGTGAGAAAAGGGTATATGTGGAACTACAGTGTGTGTGTGTGTGTGGGGGGGTGATTATGAAGAGCTCAGGAGACAGCTTGCGGGTGTAGCATGGAATGAGGAGTTAGCTGGAAAAGAGATCAATGCAGCTTGGGGGATTTTCAAAAACTGTTTAGTAGATGCAATGTCTAAATGTATTCCAAGGGTGAGAAGGTTAAATAAGGTGGGTGTGAGATGGATGAATAAAGAGATTAAGCATGCGATGCAGAGAAAAAGGGCATTGTGGAGGCAGCATAACGGAAGTGGAAATAACCAATTTCATGAGGTTTACAAAGACCAACCAAGGAAGGTGACTTGGTTGGTGAGAGTAGCTAAAGAGAGGTATGAACAGCAGTTGGCTAATGAAGCCAAAAAGAATCCTAAGGATTTCTTTCGATATGTAGCCGGCAAAAGAAAGAATAATTATGGAAGGATGACATTGAGTGGAGAAAATGGTATAAAGACAGCTGATGCAGAATGTGTGGTGGATATACTTAATGAGCAATTCATAAAGATCTTTCAATCTTGTGAATGTGACTTCATGGAGAGGAGAGACTGAATTTAGGTGAGAAAGAGGTGTATGAGGAATTGAGTAAACTAGATGTTAATAAGGCTGTGGGACTTGATAATATATCACGACGTATTCTGAAAGAATGTGCCAGGGAGGTGACACCTGCCTTGGCATATTTTTTTATATGAGTCTTGCACTCGGTCAAGTTACTGAGGAGTGGAAGGAGGGCAAGATTGTGCCACTTTATAAAGGAGGTGATTGAACTCAAGCATCAAACTATAGGCCTATCTGTGTGTCAGGTGTTGTGTTAAGTTGTTGGAGAAGCTTGTGAAAACTAGGATCCAGAGTTGGGTTGATAACAATGGTATTATCTTTGATAGACAGCATGGATTTGCTAAAGGGAGGTCATGTTTTAGTAATCTATGTACTTATGACAATAAAGTGACTGCTTCCTTGGACAGAGGAAAAGGATACCCCAGTAATATAATTGGATTTTGCATAGGCTTTTGATAGAATACCTCATGAAACGTTGACAGTCAAACTAGAGCAGATAGGGTTGGATATTAGATAGGTGCATTGGATTGGAGACTGGCTATCTGATAGGTATATCAACAAGTTATGTATGGGGGAGTGATATCCAATGAAAGGAAAGTCACTAGTGGAGTTCCTCAGGGGTCTGTTTTGGGGCCATTACTGTTTAACTTGTATATTAACGATATAGGTGAAGATTTGGATAGAGATATTCAGTTGTTTGCAGATGATGCAAAGATAGGACAAACCATGAAGTGTAACGAAGATGTTGTGGCCTTACATGAAGACTTTAATAGATTGAGTGATTGGTCACGGAAATGGGGATGTGAGTTCAATGTTGCAAAATGTAAGGTTTTAAAATTTGGAAAACAAAGATGGGATACAGAATTTATGCTTGGTGAGAATATATTGTTGGAGGTAGAGGAAATAAGAGATTTGCGCGTGATAGTGGATAAGGATCTAAAATTTAGGGGACACATCGCCAAAATTGTGAAGGCTTCACAATTCCAACACAAAGGTTTCTGGTAATGATGCAGAGGACACTGACGTGTAGAAGTAGGGGGATTCTTGTTCCGTCGTATAAAGCTTTGATTAGGCCACACATGGATTATTGTGCTGAGATTTGGTCACAGGTTTTCAGAAGGATGAAGAGATGTTGGAAAGGGTCCAAAGGAGACTGACTAATGTAGTTTTTTCTGACCTCTGGAATGTCGAGTATGAAGAAAGATTGAGAAGATGTGATTTGCAGAGTCTGGTGGACAGGAGGGGATATGATAGAGACCTATCATATCCCCCAGAATAGTGGAAGATGAGGGGAGAACTAGAGGTCATCCCTGGAAACTGTATAAAGAGGGTGTGATTAGGGGAGTGAGAGGCAGGTTTTTTTTGGGCATAGTTGTGAATGATTGGAATGCCTTGCCTGATAATGTGGTGTCTGCAAAGAGTTTGAATGTGTTTAAAACATGGTATGATGAGCTGTGTGTGTGAGATAAAAGAACCTCCCAGATGAGTCTTTGACTCCATGAGGTCTTGGGGTGATAATAATAATAATATAAATCCTATGGGAATCCTCCAATTTATCTCTATACGTTTTTCTTTTTCCATTTATGAATAGTAACTTGCATTATTTTAATTTATCTCTATATCAGCATAATGTAATCCTGATATTATCTTGATCACCTGCCTCTGAATTCTCCAGTTTCATCATATCACAAAAAACCAAGTGACAACATCATCATAGTAATATAGTACAAACATAATTGATGTCAAAGTTTTATATTAAAAAAATAATATGCCTTTCTTTTCATTATAACAGTAATAATCTTTGCACCAAATTTATCTCTTTAGCAATGCATCCTTCCCTAAATTTTATTTTTCTATTCTCCATCAGTTCTGGATATCCTGACATCTTATTTCTTACATTCCATGTATATAATGCATGGTGACTCATAAATGGATTGAAGAAATAAGAAATGTAATCAGCTTAAAATGCGAAAACCTTAGAGTGAGCATCGCAATTTGCATTTACCCTCCTCTACCTCATACAATACTAGGCAATTTAAATTTTTTTGAAAGTTTACTATATCAGTTATTCCTTATCATCTTCCTCAACTTTGTATCATTCTCAGCAAACAATCAAATGGAGGCCTGCAACATTGCATTGATGAGTTTCATTCTCTTAGACTTTATTTTTTGATACTAGTTGGTGGTTATCATCCTGTGCACTCTGCCGATCTATTATTTATCCCATCAAACCTAAAGACATCTCATAGGCTTGTTTTGTTATGTATCACTTGCTAGGAAAAGTGATTTGAGTTGAGATATTGTCTGAATGGATGATGGAATATGATTAGACCTTTCAAGCAGGAACAATTATTATTTTTTTTTTTTACGTTAGTCCTGCCCACAAAAGGTGTTACAAACATAGTACATTACTAATGTATTATATGTTTATTTGGGTGTGCTAAGTATTAGATAATCAGAACAGATGGTACTTTTCTCACACTTAAGATCATCATTGTAGGGTGGTTTGTTGTGTATCACATTCATGTAAACAATAATGTGCAAGACATAGGGCACGATCTCACACCAGGTAATAAAATTCATATATCACTTAAAAGTCTGCTATGCCCTTCAAAGTGTGTGCATTCTCTGGCCAGTTTGTCCGCTTGTGAGATGAAATGTAAATTTACAGGAAGAAACAACAACAAAATTTACATGAACAGATTGAAGAAATCCAGAAACAGTCTTGTTAAATAATTAAAGAAAATTCTTCTGTGAAATTAGAAACCAAAAAACAGGTCCATATTTGAAAAAGCTAATCAACAATGACAATGGACAAGTATTAGCTACTAGACATGAAATACCAAACAGAAATATTTAAATCTTTGCTAGCTCAAGTAGAAGAAAGTATAAAGAAACTCAAGAACAATAAAACAACATGTACTGATGCAGTAGATGGAATATGTATGAGGAATATAAACTGCAGGCCAGAAAGGTGATATGGCAAAAAAATTTCCACTCTGATTTGCACGGTATGGGTGAGGAGGCAGCCTGGTGAATGCTTGTTACCACAGTGTGTTGTACCCCCAGTAAAGTTTGGTGGTGAAGAAGTAATGGTCTGGGGTGCATTCGACTGGTTTGGAGTGGGACCACTGGTCATTATCCATGGTTCCATGAAGGCAACTTAGTACTTTGATATTCTGGATAATCAGGTGTTGCCTGTACTGTGGATGTTTTATGGAAGGGACCCGTGTTAAGCCTCAGCTGTTATCGAATGGTATGAAGAGATGGATGTTAAATGATTTAACTGTTAAACTGCCCTGGCCTGCACAGAGTCCTGACCTCAACCCACTTCAATTCATCCCGCAGATGTTTGATGGGGTTGAGGTCAGGACTCTGTGCAGGCCAAGGCAGTTTAACAGTTAAATCATTTAACACCCATCTCTTCATACCATTCGATAACAGCTGAGGCTTAACACGGGTCCCTTCCATAAAACATCCACAGTACAACAGATCAAGCACACAGCATGTGCTTGATCTGTTGCTGAACTCGGTGCTGCTTTGATGGAGGAATGGAAGCAATTTCCACCTGATGTCTGCCGCACATTGGTGGTAAGCCTCCATCAAAGGGTGCAGGAGGTGATCAAAGCCAAAGGTGGACATACCCAATATTAGGGATCACCTACTGGTAGCAATTGTAAATTGCTAAAGTGTCCAGACAATTATTGATAGATAGTGTATATTCCCATAGTTGAAATCACTCATAACATTAGTTGTCCTTGTATCCATAAGGAAGAATATGTTTGTGAAATGCATTCATTCTACAATCTCCCTCAGATGATCATGCTCTGTAGCAGCACCCAACTGTGGATTTTGTCTTATTAAGCTTTATATCACATCAAACAGCCTCAGACTCATTTTTTATATTAACTCAATTACTCATGCTGCTACTGCAATTGGAGATTTCTACTACAGGGGAATTTAATTCCTTTGCGGCATTAGTAATATTTTCCTGCCATTCTTGTCTGTCTGTTCTCCCAGAATAAACTGCACCTATCATATTATATTCCTGTAACAGTGTTCTCTTCTATCAGCCAGGTCTCACCGATGCCAATAATGTTTGGTTTTTCTATATCTATCAATGCTGAGAACTCTTCGTCTTTATTCTCGATACCTCTGCCATTAGTGTATACACATGACAACCGACTACTGGGCTGATGAGTTTCAGGAAAAATTAGTCGCACGTTTCCAGGATCATTCCTAATAAGCTATCATTCCCTTTCACTCTGTCATTGCACTCATTATTTCTACCATTAACTTAATTACCTTTGATGTAAGTATTCATACACATCCAGTTTCCTTGACAATTTGCAGTTACTCTTTCACCGAGAAGTAAGTTTTCCAAATGCATGTCACGAAAACCATTTGAATGCAGTAGGTTCAAATCCTTTCGACCATAAGCCATTCTGTACATCTGCATACTGAATGCCATTTCTCCTACATGGTCTGCTTACTGACTTTGTAATCGTATCCTTCTTCCTCTAATTCTTATTGTGCTATGGTAATTGACTCAAAGTCTTTACTTTTCTGCTCTCTTTGAGCAACTCTTTCATACTCTCTCTCTCTCTCTCTTGCACCTGCCAGATATTAAGACATACATGATAGGCATTGTAGAAAAATTCTTCACAGTCACAGATAGTCACCCAGATCAGCAAATTCAACAGGCATCTGACTACAAAACTCTCAGATTACTTCAAACATAGAAAACCGAAATCCTTCATCACAAGAGAAAACTGATACGGCATAAAATGCTCACAAAAAGCAAGTAAAATACCCACAAACTAAAACTCAGATAAAGGGATATAGAGTCAAGGACTCAATCCCTTGACTCTATATCCCTCCATCACTCAAAGAAGTTCCAAATTCTCTCTCTCGTGGTATTTTTCTCTTTTTAGATCACCACTTATTTTACTTACTTACATATTGCTTTAGTCAATCGAATCCTGGCTCCATTAAACACACTTTTGTTGCTTCCCGATCCATTATGCCTTTGATCATGGAATTGCTGTATATTATTATTATTATCATAATGGTGTCTCCATGGAATCAAAAGCCTCATTGAGGAGAACCTACATTGACACACTAACCATTATTTACACAATACCTGTCATACTTCTCCTTAAATTTATTCACAGACAAAGCACTCACAACCACCTCTGGCAATGCATTCCACCCATTCACAACCCTCCAAGTAAAAAATCTAGTCCTAACACCCTTGTTAACCACACTCTTACACAAACTTAAGGGATGGCCCCTCATTCTCTCCTTCCTGCACTGGTCTTAAAAAATTCATCAGTATCAATCCTCCTATAAACCCCTTTAATAATTTATATGCCTCTATCATATCTCCTGTCCTATGTCTATCAGCTAGTTTTTGGAGCCCACAGACCTTCAATCTATCCTCATAGGAAACATCCCACAAACCTGCAACAATCTTTGTAACTCGCCTCTGAATCCTCTCCACCATTTCTTCATCACCAAGAAATCTAGGTGACCAGATCTATGTGCAATAATCCAAATGCGGTCTTATTAATGCCTTAAAAAGTTGGACAGTCACTTCCTTATTCCTGCTTGTCAGTGTGTTCCTTAACAACCATGTAATTTGATGTGATGTTTTGGCCACATTTGCAATATGCCCTCTAAACTTAAGTTCTCTGTCCAAATAACTCCCAAGTCCCTTGCCTTGTCAGCATCTTGCAGTTCAGTTCCATTAATATAGTAAACAGCAATCTCATCCTCCCGAAGTGCATCACCTTACACTTAGCCACGTTAAAACGTGGCTAAGTGTAAGGTGATGTGTAAGGAAATTGACAGCCATTTACTTTAGCTCAGTGTTTCTCAACATGGGGCAATTTGAATATTTTGGAGAGCAATTAGAAAATGTACATATTTATATTATACTTTTTCAGAACTTCGCTGACTATTATGCTAGAGGGAGGCATCAAAATCTTTGAGACGTTGAGGTGGGGCATGATCCAAAAAAGGTTGAGAAATACTGCTTTAGCCCATACCGTCAGCCTATTTAAGTCATCCTGCAAGATATCTACATCATCTGAATTGATATCGCTCTTCCTAATTTTGCATCATCAGCAAACAAGTGCCCATTTGCTCTAATTTCCTTTGAAATTATTCCTAATATCATTAATGTACAAATTAAACAAAAGCAGACAAGGCACTGAGTCCTGAGGAATACCACTAGTCACCTGCCTTCTCCTGGACTCAGTGCCTCCATAAATTCCTTTTCGATATCTATCCACCAGCCACTCTCTAATCTAAATCACCAGCTTTGGGTCTATACCCATTTGCTCTAATTTATTCAACAGAGTTCCATGTGGAATCCTGTCAAATGCATTTGCAAAGTCCAGCAGTATCACTGTGTAAGGATTTCCTTTATCCAACTCACTGTTGCTTTATTATAGAAAGAAAGCAAGTTACTAAGGCAAGATCTACCTTTCACAAAACCATGTTGCCCCTTATAAAGTATTGTATTGCTGTCCACCCAGTCCTGAATTCTAATTTTTATTAATTTCTCCAAAACCTTAACCACCACTCCAGAGGTGCTGATTGGTCTGTAATTTGCTACCTCTGTCTTGGAGCCTTCCTTATGCATTGGAATCATTTTACATTCTATTGGAACTTTACCAGAACTGAGGCTTAAATTAAACAGCCTGATTAGAGGAAGTGCTAATTCTCTTGCACATTCTCATAATGCATGGGTTAATATATCATCTAACCAAATGGCAGTGTTAGTATTAAGGTTCTGTAACATACTAAGCACCTCTATTTCGCCTATCTCTAGACTTTCATCAGTCAATGACACATTTGGCACTGCAATATCTCAACCAGAATTTTGCAAAATTTTGGTAGATGTTTCCAAAATGATCACTAAGTAACTCAACTATTTAATTCTTCTGTAATTTCCCTACCATCAACACTTTTTGAAGTCATCCTTCCATAGTTATTCCTCCTTTTACTTGTCACATAGTGAAAGAATTCCTTAGGATTTCTTTTGGACTCATCAGCTAGCTTCCTCTCATAATTAGCTTTTGGCCTTCCTTATCATACAGGTTAGCCTCTTTCCCTGTACCTTGTGGTAATATGTGTATTGTATTTTAATCTTTGGCCTGTGTAGCTCAGTGGAAGTGCCACTTGCATCTTGTGCGCTAGACCTCCTGAAGATAGACTTCGGTTCAAGTCTAGTTGCCGACTGGAGGAACTTTTTCTAATCCTATCTTCAACTGGTTTCCGAGTTAGTCGATCTTTGTCAGGGGCAAGTGGGTTTTCTCCTGCAAGCTTGGGCTTTTTCATCCAATAAACTCAAGAAAGTCGACCATAGAATCCACATTCATTCAAACAGTAACATATACTATTAGGGTTAGGTACCAAGAGATGGCAGCAGTTGCTTGCCAGTCTCTTCATCGGTGGTGGTTTATAATTAGTGATAGTCACGGGCCAGCTATCTCTGATTGGCTACCGGTGAAGATTGAACTACCCACTCAGTCTCCAAAAGCTGGAAAGGGTACAAAGGCCTCGCCTACTCCCTATAAGGGAATAAAAAGGCGTTAGCTTATTATTATTATATTTTAATCTTAGTTCAGTAATAAATATGATAACAAGATTACACCAAATTTGTTGAAAGGGCAGCACAATCACAAATCTAATATATTAACTGCTTTTCATAATTTACTTGCTAGTGAAAATTTAGTCGATATAACTTTATCGTGTGAGGGAATGATCCTTAAGGCTCACAAAGTATTTCTATCTGCAAGTAGCTCTCTTCTCTACAGCTTATTTTTATAACTCAAATAAGCATCCTCTTGTGACATTTAGTGATATGAAGTTTAATGACTTAAAGTTGATGGTTCAGTATATGTACATCATTGTTAAAGGCTGCAGAGTTGCTAAAAATTAAAGATTTTTTGGATGTTGCTAGTAAGTGCTATGATCTGTGGAAGGCACACAGCAGGGAGCTTCCAGTAATGATCATCAGGAAGAACGGAAACCGAATATGCATAGTCATATTGTGTCCAGCCAAAGAAAGCGGTAATCAACGAAGGAAATCGTCAAAAAGACCTGTGGTAAACTTAGATCTCTTACAGAAATTCAAATGGCCAAAAAGCCTGATGTAAGGCAGAGATTAAGCGTCTTGCAACGCTGGTTTTTATCTCACTTAGTAAAATTAAATTGGGTAAATATTTGAAAACAACATTTGACAACTCAAGTGACAATGTTATAGATAATGGACGTAAGTCTAGGGATGATACTTGAAAGAGATTTAAGAAAAGCACAAGCATTTGAGAAACATTTATTTTGTATAATAGGCATTCCTTGTAGTTATGACCTATTACCTGGGTATATATACAGCAATCACTCGATTAGTGCGTCTAATGGGTTCGTTAAAACAGGCGCATTCATCGAAAACGCACTAATCGAATATAATAACCTATGGGAAAATGAATACTTCGTTCCTCAGATTTCTTTTTTGACCCCAAATTTGTTTTGTAAAAGAATTAGGGTTTGTCTCAGGGCCTAGTTAATGGAAAACCATGAAGCTGAAACCATAAAACATATTTCGAATATAAATTTATTATTCTACTTCTTAACAAAGAATTGAGCTACCATAGTTTGGCAGACATTTTGTTTCTTTTTTTTTTTTTTTCATACAACCAACGGTATGGCCATATTGCCTCTTCTACTCTTCTGCAAATTTTACTGCTTCTCTCTTCATCAGGGTCAGCCTCGAAGCATTGCTGCTTAAAAACTTCGATTGTATGAAAAATATTTTCAAATTGTTTTTGTGAAATCTCTTTTGGCTGAATATCAGTGGTTAAATTTTCTTCATATTCTTCGGGATCTTCCCGCTGTGCATCTAAATTTAGCAGGTCGGAATCACTCAATTCTTCAGAATGAGATTTAATTAACTCTTGGTTGTTATCATTGAAGGGGAGAAAGAAATGAAGGACGTACGAATTGGTTTCCAACAAGCGAAATCACGTGCTTTAGATAAACGTTCCCAATTATACAAGCAAAATAGTTACCACTTTAAAAACTACAATGATCATAAAAGAGAAGTTAATTTTCCGACGTGTAATAATAAACAACTCATTCCAAAAGACGGATTGATTACCCTATTATCGGAATGGATTCTCCTTTTTGTGACATGCGCAGAAGTGTCTCGTATCTGTGGGCGTACTACAGCAGACGACATAAATTTTGGCGGTAAAATTTTTTGAACATAGTGTACATGGTAGTAGTGTAGTATGCCATTAAAAAGAACTTTGTAAAATGTTTTAAATCGGTAACTAAATTATTTCATTGTGGTGAGTGATTTTTTAAAATAGTTAGCCATAAAAATGTATAGATAGAAAATTTTTAAAATCTGTAACGTTTATTTTTAAGATTTATTTTTATTTTTAAGATTTTAAGGCGCACTAATCGAATTTTGGTGTCGAAAAAAATGACGCACTAATCGGAGGCGCATTAATATATATATATATATATATATATATATATATGTAGAAAGTTTTTTACCTTGGGTATATATTATGTTAAAGATAAGCAATTTTATAAGCTAGGTTTTTAATCGTTTTTCCAAAGTAAGCAAACAGACAAGTAAGTCAAGCTTGCGGCTGCACGTAGTGCAACAAAAAAAAAAAAAAAAGGATTTAAACCTAGCTTATAAAATTGCTTGGTATCTTTAACATAATATATACCCAAGGTGAAAAACTTTCTACATCTTACTCTCATCCTCAGATATTTATTTAATGAGGTCAAAGCACCTTATGGCAACTTATTTAGGTAAAATTTATAAGCTCTGTATTACTTCACCCTTGGCATTTTTTTAGGTCTGGCTCCCACTGACGAGACCTCAGTAAAGGTCCAAACCGGTCTGGGTAGTGACCATTACTTTAATGCATTGCATCATACATCTCTGCAAGGAAATGTGATTTGCATTAGGGGAAAATTGAAAGGAAAGTGACCAGAGCTTACTCCACCTTTACCACGAGTTGCCCCAGACTTGCACTATGTGCAAGCGCAAACTTGACTTACTTGTCTGTTTGCTTGCTTGGGAAAAAGGATTAAAAACCTAGTTTATAAAATTGCTTGGTATCTTTAATATATATATAAATATATATATGTTAAGGATACCAAGCAATTTTAAACCTGGTTTTACTCCATTTCCCAAGTAAGCAAACAGACCAAAAGTCAAGTTTGCGCCTGCAATTGATGCAAGTCTAACTGATCCCACAGGTAGTGCAAGACCAGGGCAACTCGTGGCAAAGGTGGAACAAGCTCCGATCACTAATCTTAATATTTACCCTTAATGCCAAAACACATCTCCAAGAAGGGGATGTATGATGTTTTGTATTAAAGGCAAGGGGCCACTACCCAGACCGGTTTCGACCTTTATTGAGGTCTCATCAGTGGGAGCTAGGCTAGAAATACTAAGATTTAGTAATACAGAGCTTGGTCTGGGTAGTGGCCCCTTGCCTTGCCAATAAACGGAATCAGACCAAATTTTATTTTGAGACTTTCGAAGGCATGAGGAAGATGAATTCGGCGGAAAAAAGATTTAATACCAAAAGTCGCCGATAGGGGAAATTTTGGCGCTGGCGGAGCGGACAGCTGTCGAATATTTGCAGTAAACGCAGGTAAAAAGGATTATGCAAATTTTACTGTGTGTACGTGACAGCAGCGCCACCAATTCCACTTAAAATGGGATTGGGAACGTTCAGGCAGTTATTCGAATGACTGACGAATTGTGCTCAATATGCGTCCTACCTTGCCTCGGTGTGCTTTACTTGTTAAGTTGTTTTACCTTAAACTGTGCAATGCCGTAGCAGCCCTTCGGGAATTTAGAAGGCTTCATAACCTGCATACAGGTCCTATGTCAACTGTAGCACTGAGAGCTATGATTAAGAAGTTTGAAGAAACTGGATCATTAGGAGTTAGACCTGGCAGAGGATGGAATGCAGTGCAAGAAGAGACAGTAACAGACATTGCTACTGCGGTGTTCGACTTCACAGGGAACAGTACTGGTCCAAGTGCTTGTGCCATAGCTCGCCAACTTGATATGGCTTGAATATCATGAACATCTTGAAAATTACAGTCTTGAAAATCTTACGGAAAATGCTTCACTTCTATCCGTATAAGTTCAGTCGTGTACAAGCACTAACTATCGCAGATTATTATTCAATTTTACCTGCCTTTAACGTAATTATCCGCTTGTTTTCGGCTCAGCCAGCGCCAAAATTTCCCCTATCGGCGACTTTTGGTACTAAATCTTTTTTTTCGCGGAAATCATCTCCACATGCCTTCAAAAGTCTCAATATAAAATTTGATCTCATTCCGTTTATTGGTTTTAGCTACAGATGCCTTCAAAAAGTGAAAGTTATTTTATGGCCACCCTGTATATTAATAATCTTATATCATATATATATATATATATATATATATATATATATATATATATATATCTGATTATCCGTTGTATTTAATTATCCAATACTAGTGAACATTTTTTTCGAGAATTTTGCAGAAAAGGCAATCTCCTCTGCTACGCTTAAACCTAAAATTTTGCTCCGATACGTTGACAACATATTCCTTATTTGGGAATATGGTTTAGATAATCTTCACCTTTTTATAAATCACTTAAACAACTTCCACCCAGACATCAAGTTGACCATAGAAATTGAAGAAAAGTAATCTCTGCCTTTTTTTTTTTTTTTTAGACGTCAAACTTACTAAGATATCTGACTCCATAAAAATCTTGATCTTCAGAAAATCAACGTACACGGATAGATACTTGCATGCGTCCTCACATCACTATCCAGCACAGAAGTTGGGTCATCTCCAGTCTAGCGCATCGTGCAAGGTCTGTATTGTTAGATGAGGAGGAACTAAAAAATGAACTACAACATCTAAAAAGAACCTTCGTAAATAATGGCTACTCTTCAAAAACTATTTATAAACAACTATACCGCCGTCCGCAAAACAACGCAGAAACACAGGACATCCCCAAAGGTTATATTTCTTTACCGTACATCAGCTCGCTCTCCCAGAAAAGAAGAATTTTGAAAAAATTTAACATAAAAACGTGCTTTTCCACTCTGCCTAAAGTCAGATCAATTCTAAGCAAACCAAAACAGGCTCACAACCATCTTCAGTTTCCAGGGGTATATAAAATCACATGTGACTGCGGGAAGCCATGTTATGGGCAAACTGAGAAGTTCATCCTCCTACGTCTCGAGGAACATCGAAGGGACATTGCTTACAACAGAACCAGAGCAAACGCCCTCTGAAGCCATGTCCTGTTCTCAGTGAACTCAAATAGTGAAGGCCGCCAACATGAGATAAACTAGACCATTGTATTGATGCTAGTTGACTATGGAGCTTCTGATAATCATCCACCTTATAGTTTCACATATAGAACTTCTTAAAAACAGATTTTTCCTGTTTGACCACCTTCCCAACCAATAACTCATGATCACTTTCACCAACAGGTGGCAGTGTTGATACCTCATTCATAACCACATCCTGTGAGGATATCACCAAATCTAACACCGATAAACCTCGTTTGGCTTCCATCACGTGCTGTTTTAGATAGTTATACCGAAGAAAATCTACGAAGTCGCTCTCCTTCTAACTATAAACTATCTCTTCTTTCCAATCCACATTCCTATAATTAAAATCTCCCATTAGGATCATCTTCCTTTTACTCCCACAACTAATTTGTATAAACATTTCATAATCAATACTGTCCACAATCCCTGACCTATATATATATATTTAAAAAAAAAAAAAAACTGAATGACTAGAAACCGAGAAAAGTGAAAACAAAGTTTAATAGCACAACCAGTTTCAGCTTATATCAGCCTTCTTCAGGTTCACATTAAAAATAAATAACCAGCAAAACATAGAGGAAATAACTGTAAACATCACAGAAAGTTAGCGTATATATTTCAACGTTGAAATCTGTGCATTCAAAACTGTTCTCTCGTTGGCTTCATTGTTGGGCGTATCCATGCGTACAGCATCACGCGAACACCAGTATTGAATCGTAGCACAACGACAATCTCAAAGGTTGTAACTCAGGTTGTTGTTGAGATGTAGGGGTCGAGAATGATTTCTTTAGATTCTATAATTTTCCTTTCTAATTCATCGTAGCGAAGGGAAATGTTATTAGACTTGTCCCATAGAACTGTATGGCCAAGGTTTTCTTCATTAGAATTGGCCGAGTACAGAACCTGACTAGACAGGAGCACTGGCTCGCGTTCTCCCGCAAGTGACGTCTCTCTTATGTTCTTCAATGCGTAACTCGATCGATTTCTCTGTTTGGCCAAAGTATGGTATATCACAGTTGCACCAAATCTCGTAAACACCGGGATATTTAAGGTTGTGATGTCTAGGTTTCGGACGGCTCACTAAGGACCGCTCCTTAGTGAGCCGTCCTTAGTGAGCCTTAGTATTTTCTTAGTATTTTCGAAAGGGATGTAAATAAAGTTCTTATGTTGTATTTCCTAATAACCTTGGCCAATTTGGGTGAGACAGAGCTTATGTATGGTATAGAAATGTTACCTTTCACCCTATTGGTCTCTTCATTATGGCGAGAGGGTGGATTTAATAGGAATTTGTCAATTGTTTTTTGGGAAATAACCATTGAGTTGAAAAGAAGACCTGAGAAAATTGAGTTCTTTATTAAGTGCTATCTCATCATCAAGAAGAGAGCGAGCACGATGTCCTAGTGTAGAAATGATTCTAAACTTTTGAAGAGGATGATGATGGGATTGACCGTGGAGATATCTGCTGGTGTGAGTAGCTTTTCTTTAAATCGAGATTTTTAATTTCTCTGAGGAACGGGTCAGTTTGATGTCCAGAAAAGAAAGAGAACCCATTAGCTTCAAATTGAGCCGTAAATTTTATGTGTTCGGATGTTGATTATTTAGATGTTCTAGGAAGTTCAGGAGCGATTAACGGCCATCGCTCCAAATCAGAAAAATGTCATCAATATATCTTTTCCAAATTCTTGGTTTTAAAGGACAAGAGGATATGGCTTTAACTTCCAGACCTTCTAGATAGATGTTACCAAGTACAGGTGACAACGGATTACTCATTGCAAGACCATGATTCTATTTATAGATGGTATCCTGAAACTTGAAGTATCCTGAGTGGATGCAATGAGTAAGTAAGGCCATGATCTTTTTAGATAATTTAGCTTTGAGTAGTAAAAGAACTTCGTCTGTAGGAACATTGGCAAATAAGAGACGATGTCAAAACTTGCCATGATGTCATCTTCCTTAATTATAATAATATATTTTATGCATGATACAAAATCTTCAAGTTTTTAATAAAAATATAATTATTCTTCTCGCGGATAAAGGCTACGCCACAGTTGTTCTTAACATTGATGAGTATCACAACAAGATGATGGAATTGTTACGGAGTGACACTCACTCGATCCTCGAGAGAGAGAGATCCTACTCGTGAACTCCACAACCGGACCAACAATCTACTGAGAACTACCTAGAAACATACTCATTTCTTTTCTTTCTCTACATCTGCTTATTCCACGATTATATGGAGTATCTAAAATTCATAAGGAAAATATCCCACTTCGACCTATCGTAGAAGGAACTGACTCTCCAACATATAACCTTTCCAAATATCTGGCTAAATCTCTCAAATGTTTTCCCGCTAAGTCATCGTCTTTTATTAAAAACTCTGCAGATTTTGTTTCATGTATAAAAGATATTATTATTAAGGAAGATGAAATCGTGGCAAGCCAATGTTCCTACGGACGAAGTTCTTTTACTACTCAAAGCTAAATTATCTAAAAAGATCATGGCCTTACTTGCTCATTGCATCCACTCAGGATACTTCAAGTTTCAGGATACCATCTATAAACAGAATCATAGTCTTGCAATGAGTATCCGTTGTCTCCTGTACTTGGTAACATCTATCTAGAAGGTCTGGAAGTTAAAGCCATCTCCTCTTGTCCTTTAAAACCAAGAATTTGGAAATGATATATTGATGACATTTTCCTGATTTGGAGCGATGGTCGTTAATCGCTCCTGAACTTCCTAGAACATCTAAATAATCAACATCCGAACACATAAAATTTACGGCTCAGTTTGAAGCTAATGGGTTCTCTTTCTTTTCTGGACATCAAACTGACCCGTTCCTCAGAGAAATTAAAAATCTCGATTTAAAGAAAAGCTACTCACACCAGCAGATATCTCCACGGTCAATCCCATCATCATCCTCTTCAAAAGTTTAGAATCATTTCTACACTAGGACATCGTGCTCGCTCTCTTCTTGATGATGAGATAGCACTTAATAAAGAACTCAATTTTCTCAGGTCTACTTTTCAACTCAATGGTTATTTCCCAAAAAACAATTGACAAATTCCTATTAAATCCACCCTCTCGCCATAATGAAGAGACCAATAGGGTGAAAGGTAACATTTCTATACCATACATAAGCTCTGTCTCACCCAAATTGGCCAAGGTTATTAGGAAATACAACATAAGAACTTTATTTACATCCCTTTCGAAAATACTAAGAAAATACTAAGGCTCACTAAGGACGGCTCACTAAGGAGCGGTCCTTAGTGAGCCGTCCGAAACCTAGACATCACAACCTTAAATATCCCGGTGTTTACGAGATTTGGTGCAACTGTGATATACCATACTTTGGCCAAACAGAGAAATCGATCGAGTTACGCATTGAAGAACATAAGAGAGACGTCACTTGCGGGAGAACGCGAGCCAGTGCTCCTGTCTAGTCAGGTTCTGTACTCGGCCAATTCTAATGAAGAAAACCTTGGCCATACAGTTCTATGGGACAAGTCTAATAACATTTCCCTTCGCTACGATGAATTAGAAAGGAAAATTATAGAATCTAAAGAAATCATTCTCGACCCCTACATCTCAACAACAACCTGAGTTACAACCGTTGAGATTGTCGTTGTGCTACGATTCAGTTCTGGTGTTCGCGTGATGCTGTACGCATGGATACGCCCAACAATGAAGCCAACGAGAGAACAGTTTTGAATGCACAGATTTCAACGTTGAAATATATACGCTAACTTTCTGTGATGTTTACAGTTATTTCCTCTATGTTTTGCTGGTTATTTATTTTTAATGTGAACCTGAAGAAGGCTGATATAAGCTGAAACTGGTTGTGCTATTAAACTTTGTTTTCACTTTTCTCGGTTTCTAGTCATTCAGTTTTTTTTTTTTTTTAAATATATATATATAGGTCAGGGATTGTGGACAGGATTGATTATGAAATGTTTATACAAATTAGTTGTGCGAGTAAAAGGAAGATGATCCTAATGGAACATTTTACTTATAGGAATGTGGATTGGAAAGAAGAGATAGTTTATAGTTAGAAGGAGAGCGACTTCGTAGATTTTCTTCGGTATAACTATGTAAAACAGCACGTGATGGAAGCCAAACGAGGTTTATCGGTGTTAGATTTGGTGATATCCTCACAGGATGTGGTTGTGAATGAGGTATCAACACTGCCACCTGTTGATGAAAGTGATCATGAGTTATTGGTTGGGAAGGTGGTCAAACAGGAAAAATCTGTTTTTAAGAAGTTCTATATGTGAAACTATAAGGTGGATGATTATCAGAAGCTCCATAGTCAACTAGCATCAATACAATGGGCTGATGAATTGTGCAGAAAAGATGTTGACAGTGCATAGGAAATGATAAGGCAGTATCTAACACAAGCAATGCATAACTGTTTACCTAGAGGTAAGTGAATAAATAGATTAGGAATGAGATGGACGAACCGTCAAATCAAGTAGACAGTGTTACAAAAGAAGTCATGGAAGAAATACAAGAGTTTGCAATGAATAGAAAAAGTAGAATATCAGAAGAGATTGTCCAGCCAGGTCAAAGCTAATCCAAGAGAAGTTTTCTGTTATGTGACAAGCAAAAGGAAAAAAAATTATCGCGGTTTATTTTGGTGGATATTTAGCAGAGTAACCTTAGCAAATGATATAGTGGAAGTATTTAACGATCAGTTCTTCAGTATATCACAGTGGTGTGAATGATGCTGTGTAATATGAAGAGTTACTTCGTTTAGATATTAATAAGGCTGTGGGAATGGATGATAGATTACCACGTATTTTTAAAGAATGCTTAAAAAATATTAACCATGCTTTTGTCCTGGTTATTTAACGAAAATGTCTTTTAGTGGAGAAGATGCCTAAGTTGTGAAAAGAAGGCAAAATAATACTTGTCCACAAGCATGATTCAAGAACAGAAGTTTTCAATTATAGACCGGTCTGTGGAATAAATGGTTAGAAATAGAATACAGGATTGAGTCGATGGACATAAGATTCTCTATGATGTTAAACATGGTTCTGTGAAGGGAAGGTCTTGTTTTATCAAGTTTTCTGCTTATATTTCATGATAAGGGCACGAATGTGTTGGATAAGGGAGAATCATATGCAGTGATATTGGACTCTGTAAAAGTATTTGATAGATCACCACATAATAAATTTACAGCCAATCCACATGGAATATCAACTAATAAGTTAAACGTATGAGCACAAGAACAGAATCCTGAGGTACGCCACTGGTCACTTTCCTTTTCTGAGACACAGCTCCATCATACACAACTTGCTGGTACTGTTCAGGGAGCCAATCTCCGATCCATCTAACCAATATACTATCTATTTATATCCTCTGTAGATCTTCAAATGTTTGCTGCTGATGATGCAAAGTTAGATCGAATTATCAGTAGTGCTGATGTTAATTCTCTACAGGAAGATTTGAATAGACTTGGACTAATGAATGGGGTTGCAGTTTTAATATTAATAAATGCCAGATGTTACACTTTGGGATACAGAGACATAAGGCTACATACAGTATTGGTGGAGCTGTACTTCAGCAAGTGGATGAGATTCGGATCTTGGAGTGACAGTGGACTGAAGTTCCAAGGGCACATCGCACGTGTTGAAAAGAATGCACATGGTGTAGCTGCTATGATGAAAAATACATTGACATGTAGGATAAGGAGGTGCATGTGCCCCTATATGAGGCATTGGTCAGGCCACATATGGACTATTGTGCTCACATTTGGTCACGTAATTTTCATTGTGATGAGGAAACACTAGAGAGGGTCCAAAGACGAATAACCAAAGTGACATCAGGACTCTGGAGTGTTGGTTATGAAAAGCGTTTGAGAGAACGTAGATTACAGAGATTGGCGGAGTGGAGGATATATGATAGAGACTTTCAAGTTAGTTAAGAGATTCTATCAGATTAATAGAGAAGAAATTATATAAAAAAAGTGGATGTTAAGATCGGAAGAACGAGAGGGCATCTCTGGAAATTTTATAAAGATGCGAAGAAGGGTGGGAGGAGTAGATTTGGAGAGTTGTTGGTGAGTGGAATGCACTGCGGAGTGCATTGTGAGTGCAGGTAGTTGAAATGATTTCAAAGCTCATTATGATAGACATGTTGCTGGTTGAGTGGACCTCCCACGATGAGTCTGTTGATTCCATGGAGGTTACCAAAATAATAATAATAATGTGTATCCTTTATATCACCAGAAGAATATTTTTAGGGAAAAACTCCATTTAATATTCACTCCCTTTTTGATAACGCGACGCCTACCACGAAAACTTGTAAACTTAGGACTGAGGGTTTTATTTTTATCTTTTTTTTAAAGTTTATTTAAAATCTTTTTTTCTGAAATGTTGCATTCAAGCATTTTAATTCAAGAAACACGATAAAAAAACTGGTTATGTCACCGTTCTGTAGAAAATGATTCTTGAATTGTACTCTTTGTGTAACACGGTGTAGAGTTGTAATAATTACCGTGCTTCATAGTACATTTGTACCACTTTCTGCAACACAGATTTGAAATGAAAAAATCGACTGCAATTTGAGTTCTTGAGTTTGCTGCTGATTTTCTTATTTCACTTTTCCTTCGTTATTGCTAGGTTTTTTTTTTTTTTGCTGTTGTCACGAGTTTATGATAGAACGGCGATAGGCTTGTGACTATTTATCAGTAAGTAGGAAAAATAGTAAGGATTGAAGACTAAACTGGGAGCTAACGATTCTAGTCTGAATGAGTTTGAGAAGGTATGCCATCTGTGTGGGTAATGTGTAGCCTTCCTCGACGAGTTCGACTCATTAGAGCTCCCAATTGATAATAATAATGCCATGCTTTTTCCATCACTGAATTGTTGGGGAAAAGTGTACCGCACCTCACCAAAGAGAATCTGCAGCCCAGAGGAATGTGATAGCGAATATATTATATGAATTTTAGCTGCGTACATTTTCTATTACCAAGCTATTGCATTTATGAAAATGCGTTTTTTTTTTAAATCAGAAAAACGATGTTCATTATCCTCAAGGGCGACTGAGCTGCGGAGGCTCTTCACAAATAACCGAAATCCTCTACTGCAGCGCTTCCCAAACTGTGGGCCGCGGCCCCCTTGGGGGCCGTGAAATAATGAAAACAAATTTAAAATGTTTTAAGACTAAGTAGATTTTTTTTATTTTAAAAGAAACTTATTTAACTTTTATTATTTCTTTTTTTGTTATTTTTTATATTTTAATGGAAAAATTCGCACATTGGTGTTGGTTCACAAACTGCTTCCTGCGTATTTCGGCGCTTAATGAATATTAGTAAATATTGTTTATTCATATGTTTAATTTCAAAGCAGTGGTTAATTGTATTTACTTCGAATGCTCTCCAGGGAAGCTTCAAATCTCCCTGTCCCTTTCATCACGCGTTCGTAATCAGGGACTGTTGATATTGACTTTATATACATATCAAAACTCTTTTTATAGTATCACTGTCATCCGAGCTAGTTTTCTGTTACCAATAACAGTTTCGCATATACTTCACACATGAAAAAAAGCTTAAACAAGTTCATGTGGGGAGACAGTAACTCCCTTCCAGTGGTAAACAACACCCCTCCCTAACAACCACTACACTGCAGAGGCAATAAAAACAAGTACTTTTATTATGCCAGTGAATAAGGTATGAGGAGTCTGTGTAATATATTTCTCAACAAATAGTGCAATTACAGACAACTGGGATAAAAACACACTAATTAATGAATCAAATGTCCCTCATACAGAAACTATGCTGTATAGACTGAAACAAAACCATATGTTGCATGGCAAACACAGTATCTAACTAAAAATTATTGTTATTAATTAGATGTGTGAGTTCGATTTCCCAAGGCAACAATAAAATTCAACCGAACGTGTTAAAATTCGTAAAAGTGTTAAAACTAAGTAATATATATATATATATAATGAATGTTATGGCAGTTTCACATATGGAATTCGGTTGAAGAGAGTTAGCATTTCAACTCAATTGTCAGCTATGCTTTTATCTTTCAGTTGCGCGATCTTTTGTTAATACCGCCCCAATCATATGCACGTTTTAATAACCTGCCTTTGCTGTCTGTTTCGCGTTAGGCTTAATTACCGTAAAGGGAGAAAAGTCACAAAAGAGAAAAATGTTTCTGGTCCAGGAATTCCCTTATTCAGGTAATATTTACTAATTTTCTGTTATCAGTCTGTGGTGTGCCAGTATCGGTAAGTGGTGATATTATTTGACCTATTCTACGTTAAAAAATTTAACCCTGAGATGGAGAAGTGGCTGATAAAAAATAAAAATAAAAATTCTCGCGAACAATCAGAAGAAGCAGAAATAGACTCAAAAAAATAAAAAAGGAGACAGTATTTCATATTTTACCAGAACAGCCCGCATCGTCTTCAGAACCAAACGGTAAGAGGCAAAAAATAATACATGCATTTGATTTTTGCAATATTCGCTGTGTATGTTTTGTATTGAATATAGATACAATAAATATTATAATAATATATCTCTCTATTACGATTTTTTTTTCGAGGGGAGCCGTGAAATATTTCAATTTTTGTAATGGGGGCCCTGACATCCAGAAGTTTGGGAAGCACTGCTCTACTGCTCTTGTTCACTATATTGCAGGCGATCTTTCACATTTGCGAACTGCTTAAATTTAAATCCTATTTCACACTGGGTGTCATTTTCGAAATGTGATACATACAATCGCAACTTTTGTACCGAGTGTTTTACCGATCTCATGAATGGTAAAATGCTATTTTTATATATCGAACGAATACCTAAATAAATATTATTACTACGCTGCTACTTTTATAGAGACCGGGACTTATTGTGGGAGGCCCACTCTAAATATAGCATCATTTATCTACATTATAATCAGCAGTTAACAGTTATTTAATAATAATTTGTAAATATCAAATAACAGCAACACCTTTCTAGGATGATCCATCTATTTCATGCCAAAAAAAAAAAAAAAGCGTTTTAAATACTCCTCCACTGATATTGAATTCTCTCATCATTTTCTCACCTCCATAGCAACAGACGAGTATTCCGCTCGCTCATTACGAAATAAATCTTCAATTGTCCTGTTGACCGAACTCTTATTCATCTTTCATGAATGACCTCTGGTTCTCTCCTCTCTTTCCATATATTGGAAAATTCTCCTCTAAATCCTATGAACTCCCCCAGCCAAATTATGTTTCTATTCCATCCTCTACCACCTCTCTGTGAATCAATCTTTATGAATCAAACCTCATAGCGGCACGACCACTTCTTTGTCGCGACATATTGGCGTCCAGCAATCGTCTTCATTACATTTGCTCACAAACTTCAGTTTCCTATCTGCAATCATGTTGAAATCCCTTAATCTAACCTTCTTGCAATGTATTTCTGGAGGAGCAGCGGATACTATTTTTTACAAATATATTCCCAGTTTAATTTTATGGAGCATGAGAAATAAAGGACAGCTCATTCAAGCACATCTCGTGGGTTTTGTGTGCAGTCAAGTGTATTTCTGAAAGAGCAATGAAATCATTTTAAAAGACGAGGCGGGGTTATTCCCGTTTTTTTATTTATTATTTAACTCATTAGCCTTATTATGCTAATACTGTGAACCTAAAGCTTCTACTTTTGAAAATGCCTCATCAATTTTGTGGTCATTAGTTCTGTCATGCCTAATTTAGTTGTGTGGTTGCACTTGACACTCATAAAATATCATTTACTTTTTGTGCCAATTTTCATATAGTATATAAAATTTTTATATAAGTATATTTATATATTATGTTGTAAATTATAAACACAAATACAAAGCTCAACGTGTGCAGAGACGAGCCCTATTCGAGGCGAGTTTCTTTCACTTCGATCCCAGTGCTTCCGGATTTGAGATATTATAATTTCGTCTTTTATTGTGCATTATGTGTTGCAATACGACATGCAAGAGCTTTGAATTACAGCACTTTGCTGCAGTGTATTTTTAACCGTTCATATCTCGACGTGCTTGACAGATGACATTTATGTCAAAGGCTCACTTTCGTCATTGCAAAAAGCTTTACAATGCTTTCTTAATGTGTGACCAAGGATCGCGTAGAGACGCATTTTTCAGGTCTTTAATTTCCAGTTCTCTTTCACTCACTGCACAGGCGATTTTATTCCGTTCATTTTATTAATCACAAAGCGCCGCTCTCTCTCTCCTCTGGAAACCGCTGTTTATATTTTTGTTCTGTACTTTCTTTGTGCCCTAGCGGGCATAAATGTTCCTTGTAAAGTAGCTCTCGTTACACGTGTGTTCTGTTGCTTGTCTTGCCTGTAACGGCTTCGCACATTATCGTATTTCCACTATACAGATGTGTTTTGTTTTGTGGCCAACTTCCTCCTTTCCTTCCTTGTGCTTCTCTTAACTGTGGATCTGTAGTGTTAACAGATACAGCGGAATCTGCGCGAGAAGAAATTTTACCCTTTTATGTTTTTAATGCTTTATTTTTTATCAGAGCTTAAAACGTTATTCAATGATTTATTTAGTACTTTGCGCGCACGCACGCACGCACGCACGCACACACACACACACACACACACACACACACACACACACACACACACACACACACACACACACACACACACACACACACACACACACACACACACACACACACACTCGTAGAAAGATTGGAGCAATTCGGTCCATTCTTGGAACGAGTGTAGGAAAGCTTAGGAAAATAAAACTTGTTTAACGGATTTTATTAAGGCGTGAAGTAAGTCGCAGTTCTATTCTCTAAACGACATGAACAGTGAACAAGCGTGGTGTGGCGAGTTCTTTTTTTTTAGAGAGCTTAGCAATCGGCCACGTTTCAAATCAAATAAAGGCAAGTTTAAGAAAATATTCATATTCAAAGCAGTATTTATTTATTTTACTGTCGAAAAAGTTAACCTCGTTCAATTTAACAGGGCGACTCGGGGTACTGTTTATGAACTGTGACAGAACGAAGAAGACCTAATTTTCCCACTGATTTAAAAAAAAAAAAAAATGCTAGAACACAGCTGCATAAGAAAAAATCTTTTTCTAGTGGATCGAATTTATGGAATTTGAATCGAGCTTACGCTGCACATCTCGGCATCTTTGCAGGGAAGACTATTTTTCCGAAAACTTCGTTCCCAAATTTTCTTTTAAAAAGATACACGACTGTAGCTAATTTATTTTTTCGAGAAACTGTTAACATGGGTAAACTTTACCCCAGATATGTAATGTAAAAATTCGCATTTTTAAAATATACGTAAGAAATACAACTCCAAAGATAATTGCAATGCTGAAACGAACTTTCACACGTAAAGATAAGGATGTCATTTTGCCTCTTTACAAGGCCTTGATAAGACCTCACTTGAACTCTTGTGTGCAGGTCTGGTTTCCGTTGTGATTCTGATATAGTGGAGAGAGAGAGAGAGTGCAAAGGAGAGTGTTAAAAATGATATCAGGATTGTAGAATACTGAGTATGAAGACAGATTGAGAATTTGTAGGCTGCAGACACTAGCAAACAGGAGAAAGAGGGCTGATATGATTGAGACTTACAAACTTCTGAAAGGGTCATACAGGATTTCAATTGATGGAATTTTTCAAATTTATGGAGGGTGGGGAAAGAACGAGAGGGCATCCTTGGAAGCTTAGAATGAAGGCCGCTAAAAAGGGGATGAGGACTAGATTTTTCTGTCGGAGTGACGAGAAGAAATGATAGTGAAGTTGATGGCGGCTCGCTTAGCTTTTCGTGTATTATTGATGGTGAATTGTGAATTTGATTGATATGTTTTATAGCGATTTATGCTTATTCATTAGTAATAGTAGTTAATTGCTTGCTACCATAAACAGATACCTTATTTTCCCATAGTGGTTTATCCAGGTAAGTCAATTGAAATTACAAGGGTGGTACGCTAGGCCTACTGCCGCTAGTATCGCCATTGTTTCATATCTTGTAATCATAAGCAACTGTCTATTTGCTATCGTGACAAGGGCAAGGCATGTCCTGCCCCACAGAACAGACTTTGGGGCCAATCATGGAGGCACCGTATAAAGAACTAAATTTCAAAGAACTTCTGGCTATCTTCAAGCATGTAGGCAATCTACTGCACACTAAATGGCCAGGTAAAGTCGCAATTCATCAAATAAAAGAGGTTGATTTAGATGACCCTCAACTCTCTGAACTTCTTCCCAGTATCCATCAAGATAGCACCAGCGTAATAGAAACAACTACTGATGACAATTCCATTGCAGATCACAGTGATTATCAGGAGGTTCGCGCTTGCAAAGAACGCAAAACTGCAGCCTCTGAACCACCCAAAGCGGATCGAATGGAAGAAGACGGTCCTGACCCGGACTCTCCTACCTCCTCAAGGGAAAAGATACCTCCGATTATTCTGCGAGAAAAGAAAAAATGGATGTCCCTAAGGACTATGATGTCCAATTTAAAGATTTCATACAGTCAGGTAAAGAATGTCACAGAAGGTATTAAAATACAGCCCTGCTCAGTGATGGATTATCGAAGGTTGATTGGTGAATTGGATGCCAAAGGTATACAGTATCACACCTTTTCACTAGGATCAGAAAGAAACCTCAAGGTAGTAATCAGAGGTGTCTCGGAAGACGTATCCATAGAAGAAGTGGTTGCGGATCTACACCAACTAGACCTACCACCCGTTAAGGTCAGTAGAATGACCAAAAAAGACAAGACTCCAATGCCACTGGTTCTAATTGAGATTAGTCAAGCTTATAAGCACATATATGATCTGACATCCATCTGTGGACTAAAAATTACTATAGAACCACTAAGAAAAAAAGCTTCAACAGGGCAGTGCCACAGATGTCAAAGATTTGGCCACGCCCAGTAGATGTGCAGGACTGAATTCAGATGTCTAAAATGTGGGGTCGCCCACCCAACAAATACATGCACTAAACCAAAATCTACCCCGGCTAAATGTGCCAATTGTGGCGGTCCTCACACTGCCAATTACAAAGGATGCGCTCACAATCCAAGAAATAGAAAATCAGAAGCAGAAACATTTTCTTCCTCACTCAGCACACCTACTTCAGAGATTACTTCACAGTTTCCTGAAGTTCAGTATAAAAGGTCAGACTCCCTACAGACGAAGCCAGAGGTTCCCAAAAGAGTAACTCCGCAACAACAATCTAGGACATATGCGGATGTAACTCGTCCTAAACAGTCATCCCGTGAACAGACAACACCACATACAAATCTGACAGCTATCATTACCTCTTCTCTCGCAAATATGCTGTTGGAAGCAGATCCAACCCTTCACAAAGTTCTACTAACAGATTTCTAAAGGAGACACAAGCCATTTTTTTAGCGCTCACTAATGAACAGTAACAAATTAAAACAAGAATCTCTAGAGATCATTGCATGGAACGTGAACGGCCTGAGGAGTAAGATTTTAGAACTTCAAAATTTCGTCCAAAGACATCAGCCAGATGTCCTTTTACTAAATGAGACGCACCTAAGATCATCTGACAAACCCAAAATTTGTGGATACCAACTGTACAGAGCTGATAGACTATCTCACAGAGGAGGAGGCACGGCAATTTTCATTAAAAATTTCATCTCTCATCACTCCATAAACATCCCTCCTACCACCAACTTCGAGGTCACCGGCATTGAGATTCTCACGAGTTCTGTCAGCAAATTAAAAATCTTCGCAGCATATCATCCTCCACAAAAATCAGTACTGTTCTCGGATTTGAACACCTTATTCGATACCGAAGAGCCTATCATTGTGGCAGATGATTTAAATGCTAAGCATTCAACCTGGAATAGCCTTTCCACCAACAAAAATGGACAGATACTACAAAACTATGCTGGTTTCAACAACCTTCATGTAATAGGTCCTGCTGACCCCACCCATCGCAACACTTATGGTCGGACTGATGTGTCAGACATAACCATATTGCAGCACATCAGACTCCAATATAATTTAATGACAATTAACGATCTGTCATCAGACCATAACCCAATACGGTTAAAATTGGGAAACCTTGAAAAATTATCCCCCCCCCCTTCACTCATTCATTCATTCATTCATTCATTGAGAAAGGCTCTCCAAGGTACTTCCAAAATATATTGGTCCTGTTCACATCATTAAATCAAAAGAGCAAATTGAAACAGCCGTTAAAAATCTAACAGAACAGATTAAAGCAGCCTGTGCAGCAGTTACTACCCCTGCAACTATCCGCAAATCCAGCCACTTGCCAGAAGATATTATGAATCTGATTAGAGAAAAAAATAAGGCAATAAAAAGATTCCACAACACCAGGGCGCCACAAGACAAACCGATCTTGAACAGGTTCAACTCTGCTGTGAGAGATGCCCTCGCAGCCCATAGAACTCAACTCTGGGAAGAAAAACTGACCTCCATCTCTACTGATAACCACTCCATATCTCATCCGAAAGATTAAAAACAGAAATAAACCTCTTCCCCTCCTTCCAAACAGATTCAGGTCTCTTCCACACTGATGCTGATAAAGCTGAAGCAATAGCATATCATCTTGAAAAACAATGTAAACCTGCATACGATCACCTCGATTTTAACTATATATATACAAGATCCACCGTAACGTCAGATATTCACTCAATTCTGCTCTCACATATTCCACTCAAATTGCACCCACCTCACCTGTTGAAATATATGCTATTATTAAGAAGTTCAAGAACAAAAAGGCTCCTGACCCGATGGTATCACTAACAAAGTAATAAAGCTTCTACCACGTAGAGCTGTTGTCCATCTGACAAATATAATTAACTCCATCCTTCACTACAAACATTTCACTTCCGACTGGAAACTGGCGGACATAATACCGATCCATAAACCTGGAAAAGATCCCAGATTGCCTCAAAATTACAGACCAATCAGCCTCATCTCAAATCTCGGCAAAATTGCCGAGAAGGTAATTCTTTCCAGACTCCAAGATTCAGTTCTCCGACTAAATCGGAGTACTGAAGCCCAACTGCTCCTGCCTGAGGAGCAGTTTGGCTTCCGACAATCGCATAGCACCACGCAACAAATACACAGATTAGTGGAACACATCATCACGGGTTTTAACTGGCGTCAATGAACTGAGGCTCTTTTCCTTGATATAGCCAGTGCATTTGACAAGGTTTGGCATTATGTTTTGCTATACAAACTGATATCATCTGATGTACCAATAGGAATCATTCATCTTATAAAGGCATACCTCTACGATAGGCGCATGCAAGTCAGGATGTGTGGAGTAGTCTTGACACAAAAACGCATCTTGGCTGGAGTTCCTCAAGGATCTTTACTAGCCTTACTAGCACCAATCCTATTCTCCATATACTTGTATGATATACCGCACAACCCATTATCTTCAATTAAAGCTCTGTATGCGGATGATACAGCGATATTGGCCAGATCTTTAAAACCGCACCTAGCCATCAAGAAACTGCAAGAAAACCTACTACTAATCGAACAATATTTCACCAAATGGCGACTCCAAGTGAATCCCCTGAAGAGCGTAGCCGTCCTATTCTCTAGAACAGTGCTTCCCAAACTTCTGGATGTCAGGGCTCCCTTTGGAAAAATTAAAATATTTCACGCCCCCCCCTCGAAAAAAATCGTAATATAGACATATATTATTATAATATTTATTGTATTTATATTCAATACAAAACATACACAGCACATATTGCAAAAATCAAATGGAAATATTACATTTTTAGCATCTTACATAGACATTTGACATGGCATATTATCTCATATTTTTATATAGATAGATATATTGTTATTGTACATTTGCAGTACAAGCACTTAAAACGTAAAACGATTAGTAATAAAGAAAGTAATAACATAAATTAAAAACATAAAAGAAGTTTAATAACAATTTAATGTGATGGATGTTTCAATACTGCTACACAAAAAAGTCAATATCAGGTGAAATATTTGAAACTGCAATTCTTAGATTTCTGCTTTGAAATGAAACTTATATGAATAAGCATAGATTTACTCATATTCCTTAAGTGCCGAAATACGCAGGAAGCAGAATTTGTGAACCCGCACCAATGTGTGATTTTTTCCATTAAAATATAAGAAATAACAAAAAAGAAATAATAAAAATTAAATACGTTTCTTTTCAGATAAAAAAAATCTACTTAGTCTTAAGACGTTTTCAATTTGTTTTCATTATTTCACGGCCCCCTCAACAAAACCTACGGCCCCCAAGGGGGCCGCGGCCCACAGTTTGGGAAGCACTGCTCTAGAAGATCAGTGCTTCTTAACACGTTCATTGCCAATCACGCGATATCGCATGTTGCGAGTTCTCACCGAACGGCCGATCACGCGTTATCGCGTGGACGTCGCTAACTAAATAAAAAAATAAAAAAAAATTTGGCCACCACACGAAATTCCAATATTCAGCTTGGCAATGAACGTGTTAAAGAAGATATTCTCCTTTTCAACACTAAAATCCCGTGGAAAACTGAGATCAAATATCTTGGAGTGATATTGGACAGAAAACTGACTTTCAGCTCCCATATCAAGACTCTGTGCAAACACATCAAAAACCATAGCCCAGCTCTACCCGCCAATTAACAGAAACAGTAAGCTAAGCACCAGAATCAAACTTCTCATATACAAACTGATGGTTCGTCCAATACTCACCTACGCTTCACCGGCCTGGAGTCATACTTCAAATACTAATATTCTCAAATTACAACGTATCCAGAATAAATGTCTCAGAATGATCCTGGACGCTCCGTGGTTCATCCGAACTGTCCAGCTACATCGGGACACAAATGTCTCCTATATTTACACTTTCATGCAGACTATAGCTATCAAATTCTTCTCAAAAGCATCTGTGCACCCTAACAAACTGATCCAACTGGCTGCAGATTATGACGCAATGGATCATTTCAAACATAAAAGACCTAAAGCCATCCCAAAATTCAACACTGAGGACTAATCTCCTATCCCACTCAGGGCGAGCAATTAGCTCATAAACTTTCTTCACTCACAGTTTCTCTCAAGATAGCGGGGAATATGAAAAGCTTTTGCTTCACCCCTTTTGTCAGTAAAGTTGATAGTTGATTTTTCTGTCATAGAGTAATACGTGATTGGAATGGATGTTGTAAGAGCAGGCAGTGTGAATGAATTCAAGAATGAGTATGGTAGCTGGTGTACAGTATGTAGTATGTGGCTTCCCTCGAGAATCCCTGGAGGTCTCTCTTAATAATAATAATAATAATAATAATAATAATAATAATAATAACAACAATAATAATTACGAATTACATCAGTGATGATCCCTAATTTTTACACAGGATCTGCTTCTTCAATAAATATCCATCCGCGATCGACTTTGTTTACTTAAAGATTATTTATTGGTTTCTTTATTTTTAGTTAAAATTTTTTTAATTGTTTACTTGTGCATCATACAAAAGAAGAACCAAAACGACGAGAGGAGATGCTAAGTTTAAAAAGCCGAATAGCCCTTTAAATAAATACTTTTTGCACAACATTCGGAGGTCAAGGATAGACCTCAGGTGACAACACTGTTTTTATGATAATATTGTCAGTAATAAATGTTCGCGTTACTGTTGTGACCACGACCAAAGTATCAGTGGCGCATGCGCGCTTTGTCTTTTTCATAAACGCGTTGAACAGTGGGAGTGGGTCGCATACAACGCATATTGGATTATGTGGGTACGAGAGTTGTGAATGCATCAAGTGAAGTCGTTCAAGCGAAATCATTTCTAAGAATAAGAATCTAAGGATGTACTTTTGTACATCCTTAGATTCTTAGAAATGATGGATGTACATTTCTATTCATTCTATTCATCCTTCATTTCTTAGAAATGAAGGATGTACATTTCTAAGAATCTAATCATTTCTAAGGATGTACTTTTGGTAATGTTATTAGAATTGCGAGAGGCGTCTTGCTTTGAATTCTACTACACCAATTATTAAAAGTGCGTTTATGATGATTGTCGTTTTAAGACGAATGTATTCTTAACGATAGTAAAAATCTTTACACGATCAACGTCATTTATGGGCACCACTGGATTACACTTTAATGTGTCATTCATGGCAAAAAATCACATCTCTCTGTCCTCCATACAAGTTAATTCCCATATGCAAAACATAAAATTTTCTCAATCCCGTTTTTTCTTTTTTTTCTGGGTCTAAGCTTGTCTAAACCTTTGAAGATCACTAATCGGTCGCAGGAATGCCGCATGTATTGTTTACTTCCACCGAAATTTTGGAAAAACATGTTTTTTTTTCTTGTGAAGTTGTGTTAGTCGGTCTCATACGGAGGTGAACCTTGAATCTTCTCGGAAACTTGGATTTTTCATTCCACAAAAGAGGCAAACTGACAATGACAACAAATATGATCTGCAAAATACGTTTAATAATAATGATAGCAGTAATAGTTAGTCGATATCTATACTTTAATAGCTCGTAATACTAATTCTGTTAACAATTTACAGCATCTTGAAAATTAACATGCAGAAAAAGGGATTCGGAGATATGGGCGATGACAGTGATTGAGAGATCATAAAAAGGTGTTGTTCTGTCCCTGTTTTTGGCCTTCGTTATATCGTTGTTTATGACTTAGTCTACGAGGTGAGGGTGTGACATTTCGTTATTGCATGTGAAAATATGTTAACGCCCGTAGATGAATTAAGATTCACGCAAGTAACTTGGGTTTCGGAAGCGACTGCAAATGGAGCTTCGTCCACCTTTGCATGACTTGCTGACTTATCTTTTCATTCGGGCTTTTGCTAAATTAACAGTTTTCTCCTCTTTGGCCTTCTTCATGTGGAATACGTCCAGTAGTTCGTGTTGAATGTTATTTCGTAGTATTTGCTCTACGATCGCAATCGTAATTTTGAACAAAGAAACTTAAAAGACTTCCTTTTGGTGATTAAACTCTTTAGAGGAGAGAGAGAGATTCATTTCCAAGCAAGTGAAGCTATTTTTTTTTTTGTGAAGGAACAAAACATTTGTGAAAGTAATCAAAAGAACAAGCAGGTAGATTATTATGTCTGTTCACGAATGCTAGGAGTATCAGAAACAAAGGGACGGAGTTTGTTGCCTTAGTCAATATGTTTCGACTTCAGATTGTAGGTATTAGTGAGACCTGGCTATCGGAATCAGACATACTAACTGGTATCGAGAGTAAAGGGTACAGTATTTTTAGGAAGGATAGAGTGGATAGGAGAGAAGAGGGGTGTGCTGTTAATCATATCAGATGACTAGAATCCAGTTAGAGTTGAGTCCAATGGTTGTAGTACTAATAAAAACAATATTTTATGTGGCACTGAGTTTGAAGCCATCTGGTGTGAGGTGGAATCTAACAAGATCAATTACATAGTGGGATATTTTTACAGACCTAGTGGATCGGTTAGTAGTGATGAAGAAATGCATCACGAAATAGAAAAGATGAGCACGAAAAGAGCAATCATAATGGGTGACTTTAATTATCCAAATATTGATCGGGTAGCAGTAGATTCTCATGAGAAGAATGAAAATGCATTTATTGAGCTGTTGTGGGACAACTTCCTCAAGCAGCTTGTGACAGAAGGAATTCGAGGACAAAGAGTGTTAGATTTGATTATAGTGTCAGAGGGCGTTTCAGTTAAAGACGTAACTATTCTGCCTCCGATTGGTGACAGTGATCATGCGGTACTCACTTGGGAAGTAACTAAGTTTATGAATGTTCCATTCAGAAAAGGTTACATGCTGAACTACGAAGCAGGAAATTATGACCAACTGAGGAGTATCCTGAGTTCAGTGGAATGGGATCGGTTGCTGGATGAAAAGAATATCGACAGTGCGTGGGAAGCATTTAAACAACACTTGGATGATGTGATATCAGAATGTGTCCCGAGAGTTCGAAGAATAAATAGAGTATGAGACAAATGGATGTTAATTAAGCAAGAGATTCGTAAGAAAAGGACGATGTGGAAGGAATACCGTGTGCATAAGGATGACGTCCGTTATGAACGTTAAGCAGCAGGTCAGAATAGTCACAACTGCAGTACGGAAAACAAAGTCTGTGTATGAAAAGAAACTGGCTCTCTGTGTTAAAGACAATCCACAGCAATCCTATCGATATGCTGCAAGTAAAAGAAAGAATGAATATGAAAGAATAACTCATAAATCCAGATGGCATGAGGGTTACAGATGCAGAAGAGGTTGTTCAGTTAATGGCTGCCCATTTTGTTAAAAGCTATCAACCTGGTGAACGCAACATTCAGCTCACTGTTACTTCTTCACTAGATGAAGAAACGCAGGTGTATGAGGATGAGGTATTAGAGCAGTAGCACAAACTGAATGAGAATTCAGCAATAGGGACTGATGGAATATCAGCAGGTGTGCTAAAAGAGTGTTCAGCTGAACTGGCCATTCCTTTGACCAGGCTGTTTAATATGAGTCTCAGAACAGGGACGATTTCGCAGGAATGGAAAGAATGTATGGTAATTCCACTTCACAGTGGTGGTGCAAAGACAGATGTATCCAACGGTCGACCAATTAGTATCTCAGAAGTGGTAGTGAAGATTTTGGAAAAATTGGTTAGGGCTCGCATTCAGAAATGGGTTGACAGTGAATCTCTACTTCGCAATGAACAACACGGGTTTACTAAGGGAAGGTCAGATTTTAGCAACTTGCTCACATTCTATAACAATGTTACCATTGAACTAGACAAGGGGAATGGATACACCATGATACTTGTGGATGTTGCTAAGGCTCTTGATAGAATACAGCACGTATATTTGAGAAAATAGGGGTTTGGGTTATATAATATTAGCATGCATAAGAGGATGGCTCACTGACAATATCAGTAGTAGGGTAGCCACTAGTGACCAAATCAAGATCAAGATAAGATAAGGAATCGTGACGTCATGAGTTTGGAATGTTTGGAATTTCCCTGTGGGCATATGTGTCAATGGCTTCAGTTCTTGGGTTTTGGTTCGCGTATGGAATTATGGGTGATGGTAGAGAAAGATTCGTGTTGTGATTGATGGGACACTTTTGACCAGATCAAGATAAGATAAGGAATCGTGACATGGGTGTGTGTTGTTATTGGATGAAGATAAGTGACGTCATTTGTTAGTTGTAAATAAATGATGTTGTTTAGAATGGAAAAGGGAGATATATTAGTGTATAAGGAATCGTGTCGTAATTGGTGGGACACTTCTGACCAGATCAAGATAAGATAAGATAAGGAATCGTGACGTGATGTTTGTTGTTATCAGATGAAGATAAGTGACGGTATTGTTTTGAATGCAAAAGGAGTGTATAAGGAATCGTGTCGTGATTGGTGGGATACTTCTGACCAGATCAAGATAAGATAAGGAATCGTTACGTGGATGTTTGTTATTATAGATTTTGAAATTTCGCTGGGGCCCTCGTCTGTCAGGGACATCACGTGGTGTTTTTGGTTCGTTTATTGCATTGTGGGTGAATATTTAGAGATAAGAATCGTGACGTTATGTGTTTGGAAATTTCTGGGGAACATATGTCTCTCTGTGATATCACATGGTGCTTTGGTTTGGCTATGGAATTGTGGGCGATGTTTTTGAGATAAGATAAAAGTGACGTTATTGTTTTGAATGGAAAAGGGAGATATATTAGTATATAAGGAATCGTGTCGTGATTGGTGGGACACTTCTGACCAGATCAAGATCAAGATAAGATAAGGAATCGTGACGTGGATGTTTATTATAGATTTTGGAATGTTTGGAATTTCGCAAGGCCCTCATAGATGGCTGTACTAATTTTCCAATACATTTTTGGGTATTCCTTTCCTGTTAAAGGGTGGGAATTCTTAGAGTAGAGTTGTGATGGCGGCAATGATTAGATTTTTCTGAATAATTTAATTATATACTGGTGTCCCTCAAACACACACTTTTTTCTTTCCATAGCTCATCCGTATTTTCTTCTATATTCATATTCTAATTCAAATTCATATTTTGATTTGTCTAAAGTTAAGATCTTCAAAATGAGAACTTTTTAGAAAAAAAATAAAAAAACGCTTTTTTTTTATTTTTTCACCTAAAAAGTTATCATAACGTTAAAAAAAATAACTTCTATTTCAGCAATGCTGGGTGTTTGCCAGGGTGATCCTCTATCTATGCTTTTCTTGAACTGCGTCATATATGAGTTTCTTCACTCTCTTCCTAGCCATATGGGCTACTCTATAGGCGCTTCTTCCTTTAATGCTATGGCCTTTGCGGACAATCTTATTCTCGTAGCCTCTACTAAGATAGGCTTGCTGGAACTCGTTGACCGGGCAGGTGACTTTTTCTCTATTCGAGACTTTTTTATTAATGTAGAGAAGTCCTGCTCTTTAGCGCTTGTCCCCTCTGGTAATGACAAGAAGCTTAAGGTCAAGACTATAGAGTTTTCGCTGCACTGGAGGCCGTTGCATGCTTTGACTATCCTGGAAGAGTGGAGATATCTCGGTATCGTGTTCACCCCAAAGGGAAGGTCTTCTGTCCCTTCTATCCTAGAAGCTGGGATCGCTTCTTTCAGGAAAGCTTCTCTCAAGCCCCAGAAAAGGCTGTTTCTCCTTTCCCAGCGTCTCCTACCTCGCCTAATCACAAGTTGGTGCTTGGTAGGACATATATCTCGGTACTGTCCCGAATGGACAGGGCTATTCATTCAGCCGTGAGATCATGGCTCTGACTGCTGCCTGACACTCCTACTGCATATTTCCACGCGAGGGTGAAGGACGGCGGGCTCAGGGTTTCATCACTTAGATGGCTGATCCCACGCCTGCGGCTGCCCAGAATCGCGAAGTTAGAACTATCTTCCCCCCCTATCTGCAGAGAGGCTTTCTATAGCCCATTAATACAAGAAGACTTTAGGCGGGCTTAAGGCTGGTCCCGTTATCAAGGTACCTTAATTGGGTTTGCACCCACAGAACACAAGAGATGGGCATCTCTGCTGTCCCACGTAGATGGTGCTCCTTTAAAAGAGTCACATCTGGTGCCTCCCCAACATGATTGGGTAAGGGATGGCCCAGCTCCTCCCTAGGTTCGAGTATATTGACCTTATCAAGACGAGGATCAATGCCCTTCCCACTCGAGCCTGCACAGCTCGATGAGGTAGTTACAACTCAAACTGTAGGGCTGGCTGCCACTACAGTGAGACATTGTCTCATATTGCCCAGTGTTGCTTCTACACCCATGGGGTCCGCGTGCGGAGGCATGACGCCGCGGTCTGCATTCTGAACAACCGCTTTAAGAACAAATGTTAGGAGACCGCGGTGGAACCACATTATAGGACCGCCGTGGGTTTGCGTAAGCCAGACTTAGTGATTAAAAGAGATGGTGATGTTTGGATAGTTGATGCGCAGGTGGTGGAACAGGGCGCCCACTAGGCCTGTAGCCGTAATAATAAGGTAGACTATTATAAGAATAACCAAGATCTAGTTAGTAAGATACGGGAGGAGCCTGGGGCAACTCCGAGGTTTACCAGAGCTATCATCTCTTTACATGGCACGTGGAGTGCAGCTAGCTATAAGGACTTAAAACCGCTTGGGCTTACGCAGAAGGATATAAAAGTTCTTTCCTTGAAGGCCCTACAGGGCACACTGGTGGCATGGCGTTGCCACCAGAGAATGACTACAATGATAACTAGAACAAGCATAGGGTAAAACACTTGTAAAAGGCTTAGGCCTGTATCAAGTCTGGACGTGATGTAAGGTAGTACTGCCCATAACCTGTACAATGATTAATAACGTGGCAACGGCAGAGCCGTGTATGTCCCCGGGGAGAAAACTTCCTTATAATAGCGAAGTCCTGTCAGTGATATAACGAACATATCGCTTTGAATAATTCTTCACTCGGGATTCCCAGATATAGTCAATGAGACTTCTTACTGGGCTTATTTTAGTTGGCAAATAATTGTTCAACGTATTTCACAGAGCCATTGCAGATTCATCGAGATGCTTGAACTGGGTAATAGCTCGTATATCGGTTAATTTTCTCTGTTCCCAGACAATCCAAAGTCCAGTTTGTTAAGTACTGTATTAACAGTAAAAATATCACAATTTAGCGTGTTCGAGAGTTTCTTCCACCCGTACTTTCATTGTTCGGCCTTTCCTAAGATGTTGGTGTTGAGATTTTTTTGAATACGAATCATTTCAGTACCTAGCTCCGCGAGGGGGGGGGGGGGGAGGATTCTGGCGCGTGTCTGTGGTGGAGAAAAATGATTCCAAAAAAAATAAAGGGTACTTTTTTTTTGTCTCGGTTGTAAATCACGTACTTTGTCACCTCCCAACTATTCTGTAATCTTAAAATAGGAGTGATGCGGTCCTGAAAAACTTATTGAGTCACGGGGAGTGTGGACAGCACTGTTACATCATGTAGGCCAACTGACTAATTCTGTGACGCATCTTTACCTTTCGCGTTTTGGCACATGAATTTGCTTTCTGTGCTTCGGGGGTTGGGTGGGATGACTTCCCAAACCGGAAACTGCTTCTCTAGTGACGAATCCTGGTTCATTGGTATGGAATGCCGATACTGGTGCGGAGACCAATCGTATTTTTTAATATCACTTCATCTCATGTCACCGGAGACGCAAGTCTCAAGGCGGTCATTAATCCCCTGAATAGTTGACCTTTAGTTCGAGTATTTCCTTCTGTTTCTTCGCGTCACAATGAGCACCCGGAAGCTAACACGAGTTTTAGACACGCGGGAAATTTTTAGAACTGCAGAAAAGCGACATGAGCCCTACATTTGCTACAGCGAGAGTGGTGTCTACGTAGCACTTGCATGTAAGCCGCATAAAACGTAGTCCGTTGCTTTGTAGCGCCGCTGCGCAAATCACAATAATGCAGTTCCGCTCCCCACCCCAGTTACCGTTAATCCTCAGCTGTTTCCACGCGTCTTCTCAGTTTCTCTTTTGGATTTGATCTCACGTTTGTTACCTGTCGTGCTTTTAGAAGTCAAGGAGGGATTAAAACATAAAGGAGACAAAACGACGGATAAGCGGAAAAAAAAAAAAAGAGAAGAAGCGAAGCGATGCTTCTTCTTTTTTTTTTTTTGCCTTATTAATAATTGCCTCTTTTCTGTTTTTATAACCATAACTCCAGTTTTCTGTTCGATACAAGGTAAAATTTTCTTCAGTTGATCTTTTCTAAGCGCAACAAGTTAGGAGGCAGCACTACTTGACACTTAAGTTGGTATGCACATTGACAGATAACGGAGACAATTAGCAGATGTTTTGCTAACGAGGGCAGCGTTTTGTTTAGGGGAGCGAGACAGAGTGATGAGAAGGCATTTTGGATATAAACACCCCCCCCCCCGCACACACCATGAGGAATAAATAAGGATATATAATTGATAACATTATGAAAGAAAATGGCATTAGGCTTAATATTAGAACTGGAGATGTGAAATTTAGTTCTTTGCTTTATACAGATGATGTTGTACTCCTAAACATATCCAGTGCAAGTCTCCAGGATTCTCTAACTAAATTGAAAAAGAGCTGTAACAAATTTGGCATGAAAATCAGCAATAAAAAGACGAAAACTATGAAAATAGGCAGAAATTTTGAACTCGTCAGCTGTATTTATTCTGAATGGAGATCCTATAGGAGAAGTAAAACATTTCAGCTATTTAGGCAAAGATTTTACTGATAGATGGCAGGTTAAATCTGGACAACAGAATAAGAAAAGCTAGTATGGTGGGAAGTCTAGTGTGAAATTTATATGGAATAAGAGAGAGATTAGTCAAAACACTAAATTAGCTGTATACAAGACAGTGTTCAAACCAATTTTAACCTATGAACCTGAGAGCTGGATTAGAAATAAAAAAAGTGTTGATCAAAGGCAGGAGACGACACGTATGAGGATTCTAAGAAAAATTAGGAGAGTGAACAGATGGCATCAATGGCAGAATCATATTAAAAACAGGATATTAGGAAAGAACTTGACATTGGCAGCATCCAGGAATGCTAATTTCAGGTGGTATGGTCACTTAAATAGAATGGGAGAGGACAGATTAGCAAAAGAAGTGTTCTCTGCCAGGTTGGTAGGAAAGAGATCCAGAGGAAGACCAAGATATAGGTCTTTCTTTGGGTCTCTGATACAGTAAAAAGTGCCTTAGAAGCACAAAATGTTAGATACGACAGTATTGGAGTACTGTAATAGACAGTACTGGAGTAAAGTAATAGACTGCTTTGGAGGAAAATTGTGGACAGAAGATTGATAATAATGCAAACTTAATCATGTAGTGCTGTCATAGTAGCCTAAACACCCCCTTGAGTACATATCAGGAAATACTGATATGCTGACAAATGCATTTATATTGCTATATATCTCTACGTTCCATTTTAGTTTGTATACACGTCTTCTAAACAGCTACTATTACAATGACATGCGCTTTGTATTCGGATAATTTTGAATTTGAACTTATATTGCAAGTGAAATTCTTTAATATGGTCTGGATTTCTGGAAAAACTCCGAACTCTTGGAAGAAAGCACTGGTTATTCCAATTTATAAAAATGTAAATAAAGATGACTGCAATAACTACAGGGGCATTAGCCTGCTAAATACAGGGCACAAAATGTATACAGGAATATTAAAAGAGAAACTAAACTATTGTGGAGGACAGACTACTAGAGAACAGAATGGATTCCAAAAAGCCGATCTTGCACGGACTTAATTATTTACTCTAAAGTTATTAATTGAAGAGAGAAGAGAATAAAAAAAAAACTCGTGGCTTTCATTGATTATAAAAAAATCTTTGATAAAATTCATAGACAGAAATTGTTTAAAATATTAACCGATCTAAATATACAAAACGAGCTCTTTACAGCCCATTCAAAAATATACACAGGAAATAAAGTAGCAGTGAAATTAGAACAAATATCAGAATGGAAAGACATACTAAGAGGAGTACTGCAAGGATGTACCCTACACCTCTACATCCATCCATCCATCCATCAGTTCATTGAGCACCATCAGATGCCATATGGTCACTCCTTTACTTGATAATGTTTCACACCAGTCCTCGCCAGGTGGTCCTGTCGAATGCCTTTCTGGAGAGGCTAACTCTCTGAAGATCAGTCATTACAGACATACCATCGGTCATTCTCATTGAAGGTTCCCCTTCCTCTTTATCCAGGAACTTTACCTTCTGTTACTGTTTTGAGGAGTCCTCCTTCCATTCTTTCAGTGTGTGTGTCCAAAATATTTCAGCTTTCTTCTGTCAGTATCTTTAAGAAACTTTAAAGTTCTAAGTTCTACTGATCATCTCTAGCACCCATTCATTTGACCTGCTTTCGGTATATATCTTCATCAGCCTTCTGTAACAACACATCTCAAAAGCAACTGTCATTTTCCTCTCACACTTCTTTAGATTTAGATATTGCGATTGATTTTTTTCCTGGTACATGAGTTTGATCAGACCACTTTGGATTCCTGTATGCCGATCTGGTTGTTCGTTTTTCTTCATAATATGGAAATGGGTAAAAGTAATTTCTTATCTGTGGAAGGTACGTTATGAGGATAGACTTAAATTTCATAGTCTGATAAATAGGAGAAAGACTGATATGAACCATATATACACTATTGATAAAAGGAATTTTTTCAAGGAATAAGAAAAGAAGCCATTCTTGGAAATTGCATATGGCGAATAAGGATGCCACGGAAAGCGGTAGATGATTAGAATCAACAATTTATTTGCATTTTGCGTGTGTTGTGTTATGAGGACGTTGAATGCATTTTACGTTGCTGCCTGAGTGGAACTGTTTTGGCATTTAGGATTGACCCTCTCATGACGAGTTGAACATACACTTTGAAATTTCTTTGATATGAAATATAACTTTCATAAACCAAACACTAAACTACTCTCGGAGTGTCGTATGTGGGTCGAAATTCTATACTAACGTTAAATCGGGCAAATCCATCGTGTTTACTTTGGGAAACCAAATGCTGACGGATCTCAGCTTTCTAGTTTTAGTTTTAAAAAAATGCAAATTGACACGATAATGCTCTTGCAAGCATGGATAGCTTTTCGGTATTCCTCTCATCGCTTGCGATTAACATCGCGGACGTGTCTTCAGCAGTTTAAAGTTTTCGTTTGAATTCTAGTCGAAAACACGATTCAAGAAAAGGAGCATTTTTGGATGCAGACTTGCTGTAATGTTCCTCTCCCTAAGTAGTCTTTTGCATCGGTGGATGGTCGAGCCTAGTGGAATGGGCCTTCGCTCTCCAGCCACCAATCTGCAAGGTTCGAATCCGACTGTGGGTGTGGATATTTGTGAATGTAGTGAAATACTATTTTAATTTTAAGTTTCTGAAATTTTGAATGGAAAACTTTTAAAATCTACAAAGCCGTTTAATAATTTAACCAAAAAAATCCGATCTTGAGAAACAACTTTCCATATTATCATTGATCTATTTGCATTAAAAAAAAGCTGTCGTACTCCTGATTGAGTGATAGTTTGAAGAGAGATCGCGCTTGCCTCAACCACCGTTCCTGTAACATTGGTGTTTTGCAGGTGTTAGCTTGCCCCGTAATTTCAACAACCTCTCCCAATTAACATTTTCTTCTTTTAGCAGATCCTACAGAGGCACTTGAACGATGATGGAATTTTCTCTTCACGGGGATGGGTGTGGGGACTATCTGTTCTAGTCATCGCTTTCCTGTGACACGTACAGTTAGTCTTGAGTTTGCTGCGTACCTGAGAGTTTTTTTAAAGCCTGAACCGAACACGCTATTCTTTTTCTAAAACTTTTAACTTTCTTTGTGCTCTTCCTTTTCATGACCGTATCCCAAACTTTATAGCCGAAAAGTAATTACTTGCGCCGAAATAATGCACTGCACAACTCATCGAATGCAGCCTTACTTACGTGCATCAGACCAGCTGGAAGTTGTTACACTGGAAAGAATCTAAAAAAATGAAAGTTTTGTCAGTCAGCCATACGCAGGAAGTGGCAATCCAGGCGAACCCTGCAGTTTTATGTTTGCTACGTGTCGTGCAGACTTCGCATTGGGAATAATTAGCGTGGCATATTCCAGTCTGAACAAATCAAATCTTTCTGTCTTTAGGCTGATTCGCTCATACTAGCCGAGCTTAGCCATAAGTTGCATTGTGAAGATACATGTTGGACACCTCTCCTCAAGCAAGACATAAAAATGAACTGAAACTCGCATTGACGAATCAAAGAACATTTTGATTATTCGAAGAAAGAATTAAGAGAGAGAGAGAGAGAGAGCATATCAAGGGGTTTGGGGGTTAGTCCATCTTTGGCGAAGATAAGTATGAGTTTCGTTATCTATGAAAGAACTAATTTTTAATACCATAACTCAGCAGTAAAACTGGCTGCAGAATACACACGAGTCTATACAAAGAGAGATCATACTAGCACTATCAACGCCGTTACTACTCAATGCAGTATCGTACATTTATGACCTACTGTCTTGGAATGCTAACCTGAAATCAATGTAATTATTATTATTAAATAATAAATCCGCTAACGCCTTTTTTCCCTATAGGGAGTAGGGCAAGCGTTTTAGCCGACTTTTCGAGACTGAGGGAACCGTTCGATCTATTATTATTATTCAGAGGAACCTCCAGTGAGTCAAGGACTGATCGAGGGAGGCCACATTACGGCATCCGCTGTCATACTTTTTTTTTTTTTTTCAATTCGTTCGCGACAATTGTACTCACAACATCCGAACAATCCATTCAATTACGCACCACTCTACGAGGGAAGACCCTAACTCTCACTCCCTTCTTGACTTCATTCTTTCTCTACTTCCTTGGATGCTTTCTCATCCTTTTCCCACCCCTCCATAAAACGACAAAATTCCATCTACATGTATGACTTTTACAGAAATTTGTAAGGGTTAGGCATATCATCCCATCTTTCTCCTGTTTGCTAGGGTCTGCAGTCCAAGACAGTAGGTCGTAATCCCAATATTTTCAACACTCCCCTTTGTATTCTCTACTGTATCAGCATCACCACTGAAACCAGACCTGCACAATAGTTCAAGCGAGATCGTATCACAGCCTCGTAAAGAGGTAAGTCACTTCCTTATCCTTACATGTCAAGGTTCGTTTCATCATTCCAATTATCCTCCGAGTTGTATTTGCAATTTTTGCTATGTGGCCGTTGAACCTTAACTTCTTGTCTAAAACTCAATATTCTTAACCTGACCAGTTTATTCTGATAAAATCCTACCAATATAATATGACCTTGGCTGTCTCATTACACCAGAGTGCATAACTTTACATTTACTAACATTGAACTGCTATCCATTTTCACATGCCCGCAATTCCTGCCTATTCAAATCATTCTGCAAGAACTTCATGTTACTTGCAGTAACATGAAGTTACTGCAAATAACATGAAGTCCTAATTACTCCCTATCTATCTTCAGAAGATAGCTGTAATGTCTCCTGTTAAATCCTTCCCAATATCATTAATATACAGATAGAATAATAATGGACTGATCCCTGGGCGCACCAGTGGTCATCATCAGTCTTGCAGATGCACGTCCCTATACAGCGCTTTTTGACATCTTTCAATCAACATCCTCTTACCAAAACTAGTGGTTTATAATTGAATTCCATATTCTCCATTTAAGCAACAGTCTTCCATGTTGTATTCTGTTAAAAGCCTTAGCAAGGTTCAAAAGTATCATGGTGTATATATTCCCCTTGTCTAACTCAACTGTAACATTATTATACAATGTGAGCAAGGTGCTCAAACATGACTGTCCCTTAGTAAACCAGTTATGTTTATTACAAGGTATAGATTCTCTGTCAATCTATTTCTATATGCGAGTTCTTACTAACTTTTCCAAAAATCTTCGTCACTCTAGAGATACTGATAGGTAGATAGTTAGACACGTCTTTGCACCACCCTTGTGCAATGTGATTATCATTCATTCTTTTCACTCCTGTAAACTCTTCACTAATCTGAAATCAAGATATATAGTCTTATCAAAAGGGCTGCTAATTCAACTAAATACTATTTTAGCATCCGTGAAGCGGTAGCAGTCAGTTTAATGTTCCATACACCCGGTTGATAGCTTTTTTTGCAAAATGGTCACTCATTAATTGAACGGTCTCTTCTATATCTGTCACCTGCATACCATTTGCATTCAGTAGAGTTATTCTTTCATATTCATTCTTTCTTTTACTTGCATCATAACGATAGATTTTTTGGTTACGTTTAGCTTGCAGATCACTTTCTTTTCGTGCTCACACTGCTTTCCTTACAATAGTCGTCACTCTTATTTTCATAACTGACATGCTCTCTACGCACATGGTAGTCTTTTAATATTATATTTTTCTTAATTTCTTGCATGATAAGATTGCACATCCATTTGACTTCTACTCTATTTATTCTTCGAACTCTGGCGACACATTCCGATATTGCATCATTTAAATATTTTTAAATGCTTCTCATGCACTCTTGATATCGTGTCCAGTCACATTGTAGGTTCTATCAAACACAACTGACAGCACCTACAATGGTATAGTCCTCGGTTGGTCATAATTTTCTGCTTTGTAGTTCAGCCTTACATGCTGAACTACAAAGCAGAGGCTCAAGGCTCTTTCCTGAATAGAACATTCATAGACTTACTCACTTCCCAAGTGAGTACCGCATGATCTCTGTCACCAACCCGGAGGCGGAATAGTTACAGCAGTGAACAAATTAATCAGACCAAGCCGAATTTCGTCAAGGTTTTGGTTTTGGTTTGATTTTAGTTCACAATTTTGGTTTGATGTTGCGTGTTTTTACTGTCTCTGCGATGTTTATTAATAGCGTTGCTCATTTTTAATAGTGTAAACAAGTTGACATTCGTAGTTTTTTATTCATTTTGTGTTGCTATGAAATGGATACATCTCCGAGAAAGTGTTCAAAAATGCGTATGCTTTCTCAGCACATCCATAACTCAAAGACAAATTGCCAATGCGTACGGTGTTGGTTTGGATACGGTTATTGCGATTTTAAAGAGGTTTAGAGAGACAGGTATCTTCTCTCCTGACATAATAATAGGAAAATGTGAGCACTCAAGATCGTTTATTAGTTAGGAAAAGCAAAATGAATCCAAGATCGTCTGCTATAGACTTAGAGACTCTGCAGCTAGTGGGATTAATGTTTCTAACATGACAGTTCGTCGAAGATTGTTGGAAGCAGGGAGGACTGCTTCCATCTGCTGCCCACAGACAAATAAACAACTGTTGAGGAATGGTATGCAGAAAAAAGGCTCCAGTATGCAAAGATTAGACTGTTGAGACGTGGAAGAAGGTCATATTCTCAGATGAGAGCCCTTTCTTTGTCCAAAGAGAGCGATCAGCAAATCAGTAGCTGAGAAAACTTCTCTCACCCACCTTCAACGAACTCCTAAACACGCAGCTAAAAAGATGTTCTGCAGTTCTTTTACACATGACGGGCCAGGATCACTTGTACTTGTTGATGGTATGATGAAAAGTGACCAATTCATAAAAATATTGGAGAAAAGAGTGGTCACACAGATCCAGAAAGATAAAAAACTCATCTTCCAAATAGGATTTCGCTCAATGTCAAGCTTAAAAAAAAAAGTGAGAGAGAGTTCCTCAAAAACCCCAATATCCATTTGATTCGGTGGCAAGATATCTCTCCTGACATTAACCCAATACAAAATTGGTGGGCCATAGTGGGGGGGGGGAGAGGGAATTGACCTGCTGTGGGACCTGTTTATGAAAGTTTGCCAACAGGAAAATATACCCGAGGAATGGAGGTAAAGTACTCTTGTCCACGTCTACAAGAGTAAAGGGGGATGCACAAGACTGTAATAATTACAGAGGAATAAATTTGATGTCCCACACAATGAAAATCCTAGAAAAGGTTCTTGATGGAAGATTGAGGAAGAAGGTGGAGATTGCAAAAGAACAATTTGGCTTCAGGCCTGGTAGATCAACGACAGATGCTATCTTTGGGTTACGGCAGATGATGGAAAAGTTTCGAGAGAAACAACGAGAGCTACAGCTGGTATTTATTGATCTGGAGAAAGCATACGATAAAGTGCCAACGCAAGAAGTCTGGAGGTGTCTGAGGGAGAAGAAGGTACCGGAGAAATATGTCAGGTTGGTGCAGGAGATGTACAGAAATGTGAAGACAAGAGTTCGGACCTGTCAGACAGAAAGTTTTCAAGTAACAGTTGACTTGCATCAAGGGTCAGCATTAAGTTCGTTTCTGTTTATTATTGTGATGGAGGTGGTGATGGAGGAGGTGAGAGAAGACACGCCTTGGACAATGTTGTATGCAGATGACATCTTGCTGTGTGCAGATTCAAGAGAAGAAGTGGCAGCTAAACTGGAAAGATGGAGGAAAGTACTGGAAGAGAGAGGTATGAGACTGAGCAGAAATAAGACAGAGTATATGTGTTGCAAAGTGGATGGCGGCCAGGAGACAGATCTGGAACTGGAAGGAAATGTCATCAGGAAGGTGAGAGACTTTAGATACTTAGGTTCAACAGCGGAAGAAGACGGAGGGGCTGAGAATGAAGTGGGATGCAGGATATAAGCGGGTTGGAGGAACTGGGGGAGATGGCTGGAGTGTTATGCGATAAGAGGGTGCCGATCAATCTGAAAGGCAAAATCTATAGGACAGTAGTGAGGCCAGCTATGACGTATGCTATGGAAACTGTGGTCCTGAGGAAAAATAACATCAGCAGGATGGAGGTAGCAGAGATGAGAAAGCTTAGGTGGATGTGTGGGGTGACCAGAAAGGATCGTCTGAGAAATGACTATGTGAGGGGGAACACTGAAAGTTTCGAACTTGGGAGCGAAGATACAGGAAGCAAGGTTGAGATGGTCATGTGATGAGGTCATGTTTGGTCATGTGATGAGGAATATGTGAGAAGTAAGGTCATGCAGATGGATGTGCAAGGAAGGAGGAAGCGTGGGCGACCGAAGAAGAGATGGAGGGAGTTGGTAGAAGAGTACATGATGATGAAAACCTTGGACGTGGTGACAGCCCAAGACAGGAGAATGTGGAGGAGACTCATCATTAACAGCGACCCCACTTAAGTGGGACAAGCTACAGAAGAAGAAGAAGAAGAAGTGAAAGAGAGACTTGGAAAATTAAATTGTGATACAAAGGATAACTTACTACAATCCATTATAGAAGTATGGTTTCGAGAAGTAAAAATAATAAAAATGTGTTCGACATTGTAGAGCCCATGAATAAGCGAATTAATGAATTTATTAGTAACAGAGGAACACATATAAATTAGTAGGTGAAGTGGGAGTTTAATTTTTGTACTTATATTCTTGTGAAATTTAAATTTTTCTTTAAGATGTGAGTGTTCGGATTAATTTGTTCGCTACTATATGTCTTTAACTGAACCCCCCCCCCCCCTCTGACACCATAACCAGATCTAACACTCTTTGACCTTGAATTCCTTTTGCCACTTGCTGCTTGAGGAAGTTGTCCTACAACAGCTCAATAAATTCATTTTCACTCTTCTCATGAGATTCTACTGTTACCCAATCAATATTCGGATAATTAGTCCCCCATTATGATTACTCCTGTCGCATCTATCATATTCATTTGATAATGCATTTCTTCTTTACTAGCAACCGATCTACAAGGCTTGAACAACATCACACTATGCATTTGATCTTGTTAGAATTACACAAGATGTCTTCACACTGAAGCCATCATGTCACATGGAAAATTGTTACTTGCATTGCAATCATCGTTTTGTACCCTAACCGGACTTAATTCATCCAACATCATCATCAGTAGTACATCCTTTACTTTCCTATCCTTCCTAAAAATGCTGTATCCTTTCCATTCGATATCAGTTCGTGTATCTGCTGCCGATAGCCAGGTCTCACTAATGCCTACAATCTGAGTCCCCCCAACTTATCGACCGAGGCAACAAACTCTACCCTTTTGTTTCTGATACTGCTGTACAGACATAAGTTACCTGATGCATTTTTATACATTCACTTCTGTGTATGTAACCTAGTTGAACAACTTGCAGATCTCTATTCTATCTAATACCTTGCTTATGCAGACGATTTTGTGTATGCTTAATTTAATTAAGTCCGAACCGAACGAACACACAATCATTTTCCTCATAATCGTTTACATGATAATGCCCATTGCTATCATTAACACCGTTACCTGACATGGTTCGTTCGCCTAAGAGCGACGATACGTACTCATTCTCACAATTTCTACCATCACAATCTAGTTTCCCTGACTGTGTTAGGTCTCCAAACTCCTGATACCAAATACATTCAAGTGTAGGCAATCTCTCTCCTATACATATCCATGCTTCCCTCCAGCTCACTCAACGCATCCAGAAACTTGCATTCATTCTTTCTACGCAGCCTGCGCATCGAATCGTTTGCCATCTTAGTCCTTCTTAATTTGGTTCTGTCATATCTTGGTTAATGTATTAATCTTTTTTCACTTTCTCACTCTTCACTCTCGCTTCTTCCAACAGTTCTTTCACATCCTCTGTCATACTGAACTTCTTGCCAGTTAAGTGTTCGTAACTCCTAGAATTGCCATCTTCTTTTCTTTTCTGTTTTTTAATTGCGCTTGTTATAGTTTTGATTATAGCCAGTATATATTTGAGTATAGCCAGACTCACATCACTGACATCATTCTTCACCATAAGCGACTAAACTGGAAATGGGCCGGACATCTATCCAGAAGAGAAGATGAGCGATGGACCATCGTACTAACGAACTGGATTCCAAAAGAAGGGAACCGAGGTCGGAGACGTCCTAAGAAAAGATGGAGTGATGAACTGTCAAATTTTGTTGGGAAAAATTGGTCAATCATTGCCAAGAATAGAGAAAGGTCGAAAGAACTGGAGGAAGCCTTTGTCCAACAGTGGACAGAAAATGGCAGGAAAGAAGAAGATATTTTTGATTTTCTCTCCGGGAAAACTTGAAGTAATAACCCCGCCATCTATCGTCTGTTTGCTGACGGAATCGCCATACCAGATAATATCCTTTTTATAATTGACTTTACCTGCATGATTTTCGTGACTCAAAATCTTACCTGATTTCATACTCTTGCTTATTTTGCTGCTTGACTTTCTTATCCTTGATTTGTTGCTCTGCACATTTATGGACTTTTTGTGATACGCACGTCGTTTGTCGTATAATCTGTTTTCAGTTGTGAATTCGTTCGCAGTTTCTCATCAATGTGGAAAGCATTTTCTTGTTCTCAACTTACCCCCCCCCCCCCTCCCCTGTTAGAGTCGTTTAGTTGCTGTTCGATTCTTGTGCGATTTCGGCACCATTTCACAACACTACTTAGCACTGCGATATATCGAAAAAAAAAATAGCATAAAGACACAAATATCATTAAATACTATAAAACACCGATTTTCTAAGAAAAAAAAAACACAATCAAACGGATAAAAATCACTTATTTTACCCCCACGGTGTCACAAGAACGGTCGGTTAGTTTTCCAGTACCGCAGGTCAGAGGTGTTTTGTGCTTTATTGGTAACATTGTATTATCTGGTTCGAAACCACTGGTCACTTTTATTATGGAAATTTTGTTAGTGAAATTAATTTTACATGCTATTTTTTCGGGGAGGAAGAGAATTTCTTTTCTTTCTTTTTTTTTTGTTTTTTTGTGTATTTTTATTTCTTACTTAATAAAATTCGGCAAATGCTGCCAAACGTTTTTGCTAACTTTTTATTATTATTATTTGTGTGCGTGATAATTACACCCGCGAAATGTTTTAAACGTACTACTTTAGAGGCCGCAAACTGAAATTTTGTCGAGTTGCACCAATAAAAATGTGGTTTTACACCTGGCGATGATATCATCTACCACTTACGACTGTTAGTCGAGACAAATGAAACGTCGACGTTTCATTTGTCTCGACTAACAGCCATCCCGTATTTGCATTGTTACACGTGGAGAATCTCACTTTTGAAAATGATCCAAAAGTGACTTTTTTTTTTAATACTTCGTTTTTTGTCAGTGTGTTTTTCTTACCTTTCAAATCTTTCTCGTAACTTTTTAACATTCATTTTCTTAATTTCTAAAAGTGCGGAATTACGTTGGGTGTAAGCAATTTTCAAAGCATTTATTGATTGCAGTATAGGAGTCTGCCTTTTTGAAGCATTCTTTCTTTCTTTCTTTCTTTCTTTCTTTCTTTCTTCCTGCCAGTTTAGTCGCAAGTTATCGTGAGCTTACCTAGAACATTCTTTAAACAATTCCCACAGCTATGCGAATATAGCGAATGAGTGTTTATGATTTAATTTTTAATTACAAGCTTTTCTGCGTTGTCCTGCACATCACTGACAGTCAAAAGCACGACTGTTTCCTGTTTTGGTGCGCGTTTGGTTCTTTGGAATTACTGCCAAAGCAACGACTGAGGCTGCGCGACCACTGTATTTTTACTGCGTGCATTCTTCTATCCGGTTTATCTGTTTTATGCTTTGTAGGGTTTCCCTACCACTGCTGCGTGATGACCGCTTTAGCCACCTTCCATTGAACAGCCCTTGTAAAGGTTCTTCGTGTTATAGACGGGATTCGAACCAAAGTCTTTTCAATTAAAGCGAATCGACATTACCGACTCGTGGTGTGGACTTGAGACGGATTTAATTAAAATGGATATTTATCACTTAGCTTAAAAAATTAGCGACGCACTTTAAACATTCCTACCATACTCGTCTGATAATAAACAATTTTCATTACAGTATTCAACTCAAAATATAAGAGAAACAGAAATTCTCCCTCTCTCTCTCTCGACATCAGAGTATTAATAGCAGTCGCAGCCTATTTCCTGGAAAATACGAGTAGTGCGTGTCGTTGAAATTGGAAACTCTTTTTAAAATTCTTTTCACTATTAGACCACATTCAAACCAAATTCTTCGCTGAAATGACAGAAGAGCAATAAAATCAACTTGAATGACCTAATCAAAGCTGAAATGCACGTTCTTATGTGCATATCCGCTCTCATTCTTTTCAAATGTAAAGGAACTTATTTTGCTGAAACAGTCAACTTTTGTTTTTGTTCTCACGTTTTTCTTTTTTTAAAGAGAGAGAGAGAGAGAGAGAGAGAGAGAGGTAAGCCTACAAAAAAAATGCATACTTGCTCTGTATATAAGAGTATACTAGTGGAAGTGCAAAAGGCACCAGATCTTTGGGTGGTAGTGGGTCGAAATTTCAAATTCAAGGGACATGTTGCAAAGGTTGTAAACAGCTCATAGGATTGCTGCAATATTAAGAACAGTCGGTGTTGATCAAACCTGGGGGGTAGCATGGTTTAGAGAAGATGAAAACGCTTTGAAGGAGGCGTAGAGGTGGTTTACAAAAATGCTAGATGAGGATAGATGGAAGTCATGCAAGCTGCAGAGTTTGACAGATAGAAGGGGCGATACGATCGAGTCGTTTAAGCTGCTGGCAGGTGTTTTTGAGATGGATACCGCAAGGAGTTTTCAGATGGTGGAACAAACGGAAGTGATAAGAACTGGAGGGTCATCCCTGGAAATTGCGCATGGAGTGATGAATAAGAGGGTGAGAATGATTTTTTTTTTTTAAATTAAGAATGAGTTAATAATCTGTATGATAGATAATCTCGTTCCAGTGCAGGGAAGATCTTCAGTGATAAGTCTGTGGACGTTTGCAACAATTGTATAGTCTGTATATATAATGTATATTGTGCAATAATTGTATAATGCTATAAACCTCTTATAAACCTCTCTCTCTCTCTCTCTCGACGAGTACGTGACTCACTCTAGGAGAGTTGCTATAATAATAATAATATCGTAAAAAACCTGTGCGCTAGTGTTCGTTACACGTGGGTCGGCGACTGCCTACCGAATGGCACTGCTTTGAGTTTTCAGAAAGTGCGACTGTACTGGTTGTGGCGAGAGTGTCCCCGTGGAAATATTTTCGGCGGTCAGGCTGCGGCGAATCCCTGTCTAGAACTGGCTGTTCCACCTCATCGCACGGATGCAAATTTGATTGTATTTCGGAGGGAAATTTATCTCGACAGTTCAAACGCCAGAATTGAACCAGGTACTTTATCATTAATTGGCTTTATCTGCGGTATCAATCCCAAAGTTTTCATTCATTTCAAGGATTTAGAACAATTATAGCTTGTTCCGACATGATAAGATATTGTTCAGTCTCGTCACCGGAAGGCCTGTTCGCTTTACCCGACTGTTGCACTCTTTCTGTTTGCATTCTTTTAGCAAGTCACTTCGCTGCTTCCAATGAAGCATCCCTGAAGCCCAGCTTTTATTCTACCATCATTCCTGTTATATTTAGTCCACGCCAACAGTCCTATCACCAACGTCTCGTTTCTCTACCTTGACAAACTCTCTTCTTCTATCAACAGTAATACGCTACCACTCTCACTGAGATGAAGTCATCTCCGGCAAGTTTCAAATAAATATTTTCTTTAAATTTATCGCATGCATTCACATATTCTAGTCCTCCCCATACTACACGCCTTTAAATATATATTGTACGAGAGGGGCGAGTCTGGAAACTTCTGACAAACACGTAGAACAAAAATGATATTAAAGCAACTGATATAACTACAAGAAAGAACATACGAGGATACAAGAATATTAGAACATAACTTATGTTCTAATATATTAGCAACTATTCACATACTATTGGGTTCATTTACACGCACTTCACTTCCACATTTCGATGGAAAAATCGCACATTAAGAACATTAAAATACAGATTCCTCGACTTACGATGCATACCACTCATTATCACCCGTACTTACGACGGCCATCCCGTTAACACATTCACCTCAACACTGCAACCTGTAGACCGGAGTTTCTGTAGCATGGAGTGAGGTGTTTGGAAGAAGCTGCTGAAAATATAGGTTCGTATATTCGACAAAGACAAAGCTTTACAAGAGTTCGGCGACAAGATAGCTAAAGAGTTGGAAGTTGATAATGAAGACGTAGTACAGCTCGTGGAAGCAGCGAACGAAGAGCTCTCAAATTACTGCCTCATAGATCTAGAAGTAAGTCCGCGCGGTTAGCCTAGCGTTTCTCAACCTTTCTAAGCCCAAGGACCAGTATAATGCCAAAAACAATTCTACAGACCACTAAGTATGTAATATTTTTAATTTTTGGTAATTCCCACAAAAACCTATGTGGGGATTACCAACATTTGGGAAAATCTGTGCCATTTCTAATAATAAATCTAAAAGAATGTTTTGAATACATATGGAAACATGATTAATTAAATTGGAAGTAAACGATTAAAAGTGTATCATCATTGAACAAAGTTTTAATTTTTATTAAACAAATAAATAATATGATATTATTATATTTGATGATTATATAATGAGATGGTTGAGCTTTTTGACCCTTGCAGAGTTGCTGGATATCTGGCTCAATATTGATCAACTTTAGTCGAGGATCGGCACATACACTAAAACGATTTCTGTATTTTGTTTTTATTTGAAGGAGCGATGAAAATCCTTTCTCACAAAGATAGATTGTAGAAAACTGCATGACCATTTTTGTTGCTTCTTCAGATAATTCGGGAAATTCACTTCTCACTGAAGACGAGATCCAGAATTGAGCCAAACCAAGATCACGGAATTGCATTTTAATATCACTGCCACTTGAAAGCTCAATTAACTTTTTTTTTTTTCTTTCGATAATCGTTCTCGTGACTGCAAGCCTGAAATGGATCGCGAACCCACAGAAATTTCTTATAAAAGTTATTCGGAAAATATGTTTCAAAATTCCGTTTCAGATTTTTGAGGTGGTCACAAACCCTTTCCAGAAACTCAGAATCAACAAAAATATCATTTTCCACTAAAAAGGATTCCAATGTTGGAAAAGGTGCAAGTTGCCTGTCTTTTACATAACTAATCCATAACATCAGTTTTTTTCTCGAATGCCTTTATTTTGTCGTAGGCATCAAGAATAGTTAAAGAATTTCCCTGAAGGGAGAGATTTAGTTCATTTAATTTCGAAAAAATGTTTGTAAGACAGGATAGTGTTGATAACCACAACACTTCGTCAAGGAGTGATGCAAAATCAGAATTACGTTCACTTACAAACAATAAAACTTCGTGCCTTAATTGAAATAACCTCGTTAGCACTTTGCCCCTGGAAAGCCCACGAATTTCAGAATGAAGCAAAAGTTGTATATATTCACTGCCCATTTTATCGCAGAGTACTGAAAATAACCTGTTATTTAACGGTCGAGCCTTAATAAAATTAACTAGCTTTACAGCGTTGTATAGCACAGTTTTAAATTCTGGTGGCATTCCTTTGGAGGCTAACGCTTCCCTATGCATGAAACAATGTGCCCAATTCATATCCGGAGCTACTTCCTTTGACCTTAGAAACAGCCCCCACTATACCTGCCTGTAAGGTCCCGAGCTCCATCCGAACAGAAGCCCATACATTTTTTTACCACTGGATCCTTTTGTGTATTATGTAATTATTGAGAGTGTGAAATATTTCTTCTCCACTAGTTCGAGATGCCAAAGTTCTACAAAAAAAAAAAATATCGTCATGAATGTTGTTATCATGGCATATCTTACGTAGCATATTAACTACGCATCATTTGTAACATCAGTAGTCTCGCCTATGTGTAACGCATAATAAGGGCTCTTCTTAACTCTTTCGATTAACGGAGATTCTATGTCACCTGCCATATTCTGCGACCGACAGTGTCATTTGAAAGCGGAATCAATTCAACATCTTTTAGTAACTTGTTGGTCAATTGGTAGAGCCTTTGCTATTAAAGGCTCATGTAAAAAGTTAAGCAAGTTTGAGCGCGGTTAGTAGTTGGAAGGGAATAATTCGTTCGATGCTGTTGGCACAATCAGGGCCACGCCAACCCGAGGGTGCAAGGGGTGCACCGCACCCGGGCGACAACATTGACTTTAACACGACATTAACTAATATAATATTAATAACCCTTACTTTTAGATGTCAGATGGGCGACCGGTAAAAGTTTGCACCCAGGCGGCAAATACCCTTGGCGCGCTCCTGGGCACTATCTTCCTCGATGAGTCTTTGGAGGTGTCACATAATGATAATAGTTTTTACCACATCTTTTATAACTGGAAGATAGAATGAGGTTTCCCTGTTTTCGATATTGCAAACTTAAGATATAGGATGCTTCCGGTGCCTTGCTTTTAATTTCTTTCCCATGATTTTATGTCTAGGAACGTCGCTGAAAAATTCAATTGGCTTATTTTCACATCACAATGTTTAGTTTCTAAATGTCGTCGCAGTTTCATTGGTTTCGTGTACTCGTTCGACAACACAAAACACTTTGAGGTTTCTGTTCACTTTCATCTCCACACCAAGTAAACCCGAATTCCAAATATGAACTGTTATATTTCCTACTGTATTTTTTCTTTGAACTGATTGTTTCTTCTACTTTAATAGTATCAGATTTACTCGCCGTTAAAACATGTGTATCACAATCACGGTTAGTATCACCCGTTTCATTTACGTTTCTTTTCAATGTCCTAGCCACTTTTAAAATATTCAAAAACGTTTACGAAAAATATATAAATATTGGGGTGTTTTATATATTTATATATAAAATAAATTATATATTTATATATTTATTTATATATTTAATATATAAAATTTATATATTAAATATATAAATACTTTATATATTTAATATATAAAGTATTTATATAGTTATATATAAATATATAAATACTCACGACACACTTTGTCCAAGTATCACTTAGCACTTCTGAAGATATTCTGAGCCTTGGTTGAAGGAGAAAAATCTTCAGTAATAAAAGTCAATAAACAACAAACAATTGGTTGAAATGTGGATAACACATGTTTACTTCAAATCTGACAAAACATCAAGGCAAGACGAAAGCAATAACCATATAAAACCATGTTCACTTCACCCTCTTTCATTACCGCTCATTCTGCCGCTATTTGTTGGTTTTTTAAAGTATCCATTTTATTTCAATAATTTTTACTTATTTATTCAAGTTTAATTTGTTTTGTTTGGATAATTAAAAAAAATATATTTATTTATTTAATTTAAGTCTGCCTGCGGACTACTTGTTCCATCGTCGCGGACTACCTGTGGTCCGCGGACCACAGGTTGAGAAACACTGGACTAGTGGCTTTGCGCATCGCAACCATATGCCTGGGGAAGGAGTGTCCTAGGTTTTTTATTTAGTAAGGAGATTTTTATTTAATAAGGTCAAAGCACCTTGTAACTTGTTGGTAAAATATAAAATATTTATTTATAAGCTCTGTATTACTTAAAACTTAGTATTTCTGAGCCTGGCTTCCACTGATGAGACCTCAATAAAGGCCGAAAAACCGGTCTGGGTAGTGGCCCCTTGCCTTTAATACATAGTATCATACATTACCGCTTGGTGTCGCACTGATTAGATCGTCGGCTTGTCGAGAGCTCCTGAAAAGATTAGTAGTATTTTGTGTTAACATTAGATATTTTACTAGAATTTTAAGTAGTATTGTTTGCTTTTTGTTTCTTGGTGTGTCTGTGCAATTTTTGCGTGTTTTCTGTTATTTTAATTATTATTTTTAAGAAAAGATAGCGTACACATGGCACCGATAAAGAAAAAAATGGCGGCCAGGTCGCCATGTTTGTTTAAGAGTTTTGATGTAAATGAATTTATGCAATGTGCTATCTGTGAGATGTATGCCTTGCGAAGAGCGGTGGGAGTCTGGTTAGAAAGTGATAGTGGAGTTAATATGTGTAGAAAGTGTAAAGAGAATGAGGACTTCAAGCGTGTTTTTGTGTGTCGAGAGTGATATCGTTAACAATAGTCAGAATGTAGAAAATGGCGGTGCGCTAGAGAATTGCGTGGTAGTGCCAGATAGGTGTGAGAGCGTCGCTGAAAGTGTAAATGAAGGTAGAAGCACAGAAAGAATGGATGAATTGATCTATAATGAAAATGGTGAGATAAATGCGAGTAGCGAAATTGCCCGTTTGAATGGTGCGATACACAGAGCTAAAAGACAACTGGAGCGTATGGAAAAATGTGTGTTGAACGTACCGACAAATAACCGGCGGAAGTCTGTGACGGCAAATAATAGAATGTTCGTAAACGTCAATAAAATGAAGGAGCGAGTGCTGTATGGAGATTTGCTATTAAGAGGCGTAATAATTGAGAGTTTAACGAAGTCGTACCAGCCGGGTGCGAACATAAAGGACGTCAGCGAATCTATTCGACTGCAAAAACAGAGGGTGAAAGAGATGATAATCGTGGCAGGAACGAATGATTTGAAAGAGGACAAAATGGAAATGATAGAGGATGTGAGGGAGTTGTTTGAGGTAGCAAAAGAGAAGAGTGAGAGAGGATGGTGAGTATCTTACCGCGGTATGACAGCAAAGTGTTTAGAAGGAGGGCCATAATTGCCAATGACTTTATGCGTGGGTTATGCATGGAGAGTGGTGTGGAATTTGTGGATGTGTGGAATTAGTTCAATGGGCGAAAGGACTTATATAAGATGGATGAGTTACATTTGAATGGAGTTGGTGTACGGAGACTTGAAAGAGTGTTGATGAATGATGTGGAAGTGGATGTACAGACTCAGGGAAACTAGATTTATTAAGAGGGGGGGAGAGTAGATATGCAGACTTTAGGGGGGAAGTTAAGTGTATGAAAGAGTATATTATGCCCGAGCGAGTACGACGGACAACAAATCAGAATGGGATAGTTAGTATAAGGCATCAAAGTAGGGATGGGACAAATGGGCTTCTGCGATTCATGTACACTAATGCCAGGAGTATTAGGAACAAGAAGGAAGAGTTTTTGGCCATGGTTGGCACTTCCAGGCCACAGGTTGTCGGTATTAGTGAAACATGGCTGACAGAAGATGTTAAAGCTAGTGGGATTGAATGCGACGGTTATAGCGTGTTCAGGAGTGACAGGGTGAATAAAAAGGGGGAGGAGTGTTATTGATGATAGCTGATGAGCTTCAGCCAAGGAGTATAGAAGTTGAACTGCAGGATGGGGAAAAAGCACATTTGAGGCTGTTTGGTGTGAGATAGAATCTAGCAGACCAAAATATACAATTGGGTGCTGCTATAGACCGGGTGATGGAGTGGATGGCAGGGATAGTATGCATAAGCAAATAGAAGAAATGAGTGGAAGGAGAGTAATTATTATGGGTGATTTCAATTATGGTAACATTGACTGGAAAGAGGAGAGGGCACATGGGAGGAAGGAATTGGATTTTATGCGGTTATTAAGGGACAACTATCTACGTCAACATGTATTGGAAAATACCAGGGGGCAGAGAGTGCTGGACCTAGTAATTGCAACTGAGAATGTGGCTGTAACGAACATGACCATGTTGCCACCAATTGGTGAGAGTGACCATAAGGTCATGACTTGGGAGGTGGCTAAAGGAGTCGAATTTACAATTAAGACAGGGTACATTTGTTTGCGGATGATGCGAAGTTGGGTAGGGCAATAGTGAATGCAGATGACGTCAAAATTTTGCAGGATGATTTGGATAGATTGGAGCTCTGGGCTAAGGAGAATGGATGTCAATTTGATGTGGCAAAATGTAAGGTTATACATTTTGGTGTGAAAAGATTGGCGGCAGTTTACTGCATTGGTGGAACCGTGCTCCAGGAAATTGATGAGGCACGAGATTTAGGAGTGTTGGTGGATAAGGAATTGAAATTTAGGGGACATATTGCAAAAGTGGCCAAATCAGCCCATCAAATCACTTGGTTGCTGAAGAATACGTTGACAAGCAGGTTATTGTTCCTCTGTATCGAGCCTTGATAAGACCCCATCTCGACTACTGTGCTGATTTGGTCACCTAGGTTTCTTCTTGATGGGGAGGAGGTGGAGAGGATCCAGAGGCGAGTGACCAAGATGATAGCAGGTCTGTGGAATGAACCGTATGAGAACAGGTTGAGGATTTGTGGGTTGCAAAAATTGGTTGATAGGCGGAGGAGGGGAGATATGATTGAGACATTCAAATTACTGAAGGGTTTCTATAAAATTAATTCAGAAGATATTTTTGAGAACAGGGCTGGTTGTGGGAGGACTAGTGGACATCCATGGAAACTGGGCAAAAGTGTGGTTAGTAAAGGTGTTAGAGCTGGGTTCTTTACTTTTAGAGTAGTGAATGAGTGGAATGCGCTCCCTGAGTCTGTGGTGGATGCTGTGACAGTGAATGAGTTTAAGGCGAGGTATGATAGATACTGTATGAATGTCGAATAGTTGTGATGAATATGATTTGGGGCCTCCCTCGATGAGTCTAATGACTCCCTGGAGTTGCCCGTAATAATAGTAATAATAATAATAATAATAATAATAATAATAATTACATCTCCTCCAGGAGATGTAATGTATGATATATAGTGATCAGAGCTTATGCTACCTTTACGACGAGTTGACTTGGACTTGCACTACGTGCAGGGTCAGCTAGACTTGCAACACTTGCAGGTGCAAACTTGACTGACTTGTCTGTTTGCTTACTTGGGAAATGGAGGAAAAAACCAGGTTTATATTTAAAATAACTTAGTATCTTTAACATATATTATACCCAAGGTAAAATACTTTCTACACACACACACACACACACACACACACACACACACACACACACACACACACATACACACACACACACACACACACATATATATATATATATATATACAGGGTGTCCCAAAATTCACACAAGAAGTAATTTTGATAGAAAACACAGGTTTTTAATTAAAAATTGTAATTTCTTATTGGTTCATAAAGTATACAGTATAGGGTTATGCATGGAATAGCATATTGGGTAAATGGCCTCCACGGCTTTGCTGGCACATACGCACTCTTTTGTCGAAATATTCCATGACCGTTTTGCATAAATGTGGCTGAATTTCGTTGATACAGCGCTAAATTTCCTCCTCCAAGTCGTGGGTGGTCGTGGGCTTGTTGGCATAAACTCAAAAAACCCCAAAGAAAAAAGTCCAACGGCGTTAAGTCACAAGATCTGAGTGAACAATTCTGATCACCAAAACGGGAAATTACACGACCAGGAAATGACTCATGCAGTAATTGAATTGTTTCTCGGGTTGTATGGCATGTGGCACCGTCTTGTTGAAACCACATGTCGTCCACATCCATATTTTGCAATTTAGGCAGAAAAAACTGGAATTATCATGTCGCTATAGCGAGCACCATTAACTGTTATTGCCTTACCAGCCGCATTTTCGAAGAAGAATGGACCGATGATGCCTCCAGCCCAAAATCCGCACCTAACAGTGACACGTTGTGGATGCATTTGTTTCTCAACAATCACTCGTGGATTTTTTGAACCCCAAACGCGACAATTTTGTCGATTAACGAAGCCATCAAGATGAAAATGAGCCTCATCGCTGAAGATGATTTTGTTCGAAAAATAAGCATCCACTTGTTGTTCCATAATCCATTCAACGAACTCTCTTCGCTGTGTGTGGTCAGTAGGCTTCGGTTCTTGAGTCAGTTGAACTTTGCAAGCATAAAGATGCAAATCTTTCCTGAGAATACGCTGTAGAGAGCTTCTCGAAATGCCCACTTCAAGACCACGGTACCGAATTGATGTTCCTGGACTCTCAGCAACACTCTCACGAACTGCTTCGATGTTTTCTGTTGAACGACTTGTTGAAGGACGGCCAGAGTGTATAAGATCACTAATTGATCCAGTTTCCTTGAAGTTTTTAATTAATCTTTTCACAGTTGATGAAGTTAAATCACTATTCCGACCATATTTTGTACGAAAATTGCGAACTGTAGCTGCCAAACCTTCATTATTTTTAAAATATTGCTCAACAATGAAAATGCGTTGTTCTTTCGTTTAGCGCTCCATTTTTAATAACCCTGAACTGTCAGCTGTCATGCGGTCTTTTTTTTCCTCGTTAGAACAAATGGCTCTGGCTCTGTGTGTAAGTGTTTTTAAAATGCCATACTGTTGGACTGGATGATGATGTGATTGTTTATGTAGGTATCTTCCTGTGTGTAGGTATGTAGGTATCTTCCTGTGTGTAGGTATGTAGGTATCTTCCAGAGCCATTTGTTCTAACGATACAGCTCTGACCACTGAACTCCATTACCTGCGCCATATGTTCTTAGCCAACGGCTACAATCCCTACAAAATAGATAAAATGCTACATAGGCCCATTACTCTGCCATCCCCTAATACACAAGAATACAACATGACGATTTCTATTCCCTATATCAGAGGTACATCGGAAAAGATAGCCAAATATTGTGAAATGGCCTTCGCACCACTTTCAAACCTCATGTCAAGCTAGCAATTCTGATCCGCTCGCCTAAGGATAAACTTCACCCTTTAGCACACCCAGGTGTGTATGAAGTTCCGTGTGACTGTGACTTGGCCTATTATGGGCAAACAGGAAGATCAGTGAACATCCGACTGGAGGAACATGAAAGATACATTCATTACTATTACTATGGCAAGTCGGGACTGGCAGACCACGCTTTGGACACTCCTTCACACAGGATTAGATGGAGAAAAACCAATGTGCTATTTAGGAGTCGTTATAGATCTGAAAGATTATATTTTGAGTCAGCAATGGCTCTGCAGAATTCTCCCAACCTTAACAAATATGGTTGCATTAATTTGCCAAAAATTTGGGAGACGGTTATCCTAAGAAAAACTCCTGAATAACTGCTGTTTTATTTTTCGTTAGAGGGCGCCAAAAATAGGACTTTCGATCTTTTGTCTTTTGCAATTATATTGTTTTTCACTCACTCACTGTCGCGTTTACAAGTGTGTTGTACTCTGATGATGCTGAGTTGAAATCAGCGAAATATAAGAGTTAATAAAACATCTTTGTTGATAAAAGTGTTTGTGGTGTTGTTAATACCGTGAAAAATAAGTCACGAATAACAGTCAACACCTAAGCATATCTTTTAGATCAATTTTATGATGTTTTAGAAGGAAAAAGCAATTAAGAGTGGCTCACAGCAGAGAAAACGTTTTTGATTATAAAGGATAAAGAAAAAGATCCAAACCCAGAAAACTTCTGACCAATAACCTGCCTGCCAACAACTTTTAAGCTACTCACAGGCATACTAGCTGATAAAATATAGAGCTATCTTAAAGCAAATTCTCTTCTCCCAATTGAACAAAAAGGTAACAGCAAAAATTCAAGAGGCACAAAAGACCAATTGCTGATTGATAAAACGATTCTTAAAAATTGCAAACGTAGAAAAATCAACCTTCATATGGCTTGGATAGATTATAAAAAAGCTTTTGATTCGGTGCCTCATAGCTGGATTTTAAAATGCACAGAACTATTCGGTATTAGCGAAAACGTGCAAAACGTTTTGCAATCCAGCATGAAAAACTGGAAAACAACGTTGGTTCTAAATAGAGAAGAAATTGGAGAGGTAAACATCAAAAGTGGCATCTTTCAAGGAGAATCATTATCTCCTCTATTGTTTATATCATCATTGATCCCCTTAACTAGAATTTTAAATAAAACTGCTAATGGCTATCAAACTTCGCAAAAGAGTGCAAAGATATCTCACCTTTTATAGATGGACGATCTGAAGCTGTATGCAAAATCAGAGAATGAACTCGGATCGTTGCTTAACACTGTGCACATATTCAGTCAAGATATAGCAATGGATTTTGGCTTAGACAAATGTGAGATTTCTGGAATAACAAGAGGAAAGTTTGAAGATATGAACGAAATCGAGCTGCTCAATGGTGAAATAATCAAGTCAATAAAATTCGAAGACAACTACAGATGTTTGGGAATTTTAAAAGCATCACAAATTCTGCATAATAAGATCAAAGTAAAAACTAGAGCAGAATACATAAGACGATTAAGAAAACTTCTTCAGTCAATGCTTAATGCTGGAAATTTGATAAAGGCAATTAATACCTGGGCCATACCTGTTCTGAGATATTCAGCAGGCATTGATGAATGGAACCAGCTAGAGATGGAAGATTTAGCCTGAAAAACTCGAAAATTAATGACAGTGCACCATGCCCTCAATTCTCGCAGTGACATTGATAGGCTATATCTATCAGGCAAAAAAGGAGGTGGAGGATTATTACAAGTGAAGCAAGTTATTGAAGAAGAAAGACGAAATTTAAATGATCTGCAGCAAACAACGGAAAAATTTCTAATTGAGTAAGGAAAGAGGGTTTATTTAAACCCATGGAGACAAAACTGGATTACAAAACCAACCAAGTAAAAGTGAGAACTGAAAGATGGTAAAATAAGGCATTGCATGGAAAATACCTTCACAGCATAGAGGACAGCGCTGACAGCACCTTGACCTGGCAATGGTTGAGAAATGGAGCACTAAAGAAAGAAACAGAATCGGTAATTTTTGCAGCACAAGAACAGGCCATTCAAACCAACGTTATGAAGGCAAAAATACAAAAAATTCAAGAAGACAGTAAATGTAGATTTTGCAAAGAAAAGGAAGAAACGGTAGACCACATCATAAGTGGATGCAGCAAAATCGCACAAATTGAGTACCATAAAAGGCATGAAGATAATCCACTGGCATTTATGTAAAAAGTATGGGTTTGAAGTATCTAAAGACTATTGGAAGCATAAAGTTCACCAGAAAGTGATCGAGAAGGAAAAAGCTAAAATACTCTGGGATTTCAAAATCCAGACTGACAAAAGCTTGGAATGTAATACACCCGATATCACAGTGGTTGAAAAAGCGAAAACAAGAGTGTTAAGTTTATCGAAATATCAGTACCAGGAGATAGTCGGATTGACGACTGAAAAAATTACAAAATATCGCGATTTGCAAATCGAAGTTGAACGAATCTGGCAAAAGAAAACGAAAGTTGTTCCCATAATAATAGGTGCTTTAGGCGCCATCCCTAAAACATTGAAGAAACATCTAGAAGCACTCGAGTTAGATGGATTAAAAATTGGGCAGATTCAAAAGGTCGCTTTGTTCGGCACAGCTTTTATTTTCAGAAAGTATTTCCACAACTCATTGGCCCTTGTGGTAGGGCTCGCATTAGTGGAATATAACAGCCTTTTCTTAAGACTGAGGAAGGAAGTCAAGCTTTTATGAATATTATATATATATATATATATATATATATATATATATATATAAAGATTACTTCCAGTGCTTTTACTGATGACAAGTGACGCACTTTTTTTTTAAACACTAATATAGTGCACGCTGCTGATTGCCCATGTTTGGCTTATTTGCATCTGCTCTTCCATAGAAACCGACATTGTGCAACTGTTTACTAGTGTCGTACTGCTTACTTCTATCTCCTGTCGATTCTTTGAATCTTCATGGTTGGTTGTTTTCAAATCCAGCTCCCAATATTTGTATTTTTACGAGATAATCAATATTTAAGGCACCGCGGTTGATCATTTCCCCACCCTACCTTTCATTCTTCATCACTGGGCCAGTTGGTATACGGTGTTGGAATTACTTTTCTTTCGGGTTCTTTGATTTTCCCATCGCAAACATAAAACCGAGTTTGAACACATTTTTGTAATTACAAATTCAATTAAAAACGATTCAGTTCTTACTGTGTAATGAAGTAAACTTCATTACACTGTAAGAACTGCATAATTTTTAATTGTTCATATCTAACTGTGTAATGAAGTAAACTTATTGGAAATTGGAGGGTGTTGTTATTGGAAATGTACACTAATAACACCCTCTCTCGCAGTGGCGCACTCAGGATTTAATCTTGGGGGGAGGAGGGGGGCACTCAAGATTTAATCTTGGGGGAGGGGCGAGTTGAGTAGACGATTTGAGAATACACACTACGCATCGCATACGATATATGACCGAGCATCTGCAATGATTGCTAATTCATAAGTAGCATAGAAATAGAAGACACGACACAACATAAATAAAAAATTGAATTTTATTAATTAGGAAAAGATTTTTGGAAACTTTTCCAGTGTTTTTTCCGTTTTCTTTGGGCCCCTTAGCCACCCCTCTGGGTGCACAACTGGAAGCTGATCTCGTTGAATTCAGTGAAAAAAACTCATTAATCTCTTCTTTCATCGTAATAATCCTCGGATAAGATCACATTTCTCTTCTGGGACATGCATTTATTACTCCTTCTTGCATCGCTATCTTACCATCTTTGTCTCCAAGAAGCTGTATTCTCGTTTGCTCAAGACAAATTTCTCACCCATTCGGTTGCTAAATTTATAAATTCCAGATTCTTCTGACCTTATAATGCTACTCTCGCATTCGGAATGGTGCACCGAAAGTCGCTCTTTCACTGCTTGAAAATCAAATAAATCGATGAAATTTTTGTAAGATTCAGTAAGACATCAGAATTCTGGCGTGCCAGCAGTTTCAAAGATAAAAGCGATAAGGGCCTTACTTATGCACAGGCGCACGAGGTTCTTGCTGGGGGAGCGAAAAATTAGAGCAAATTTAAGCACCCCAAACACCCGAAGCACTCTGTTGTCTCGGGAAAAGTGTAAATACGGCCCGCCGGTGCTTAATATTTTCTTCGATCACTAAAGTACGTGGGTGGCCTGAAAAGTTCTCGGCCTAACAATGAAAAAACGAATTTATAATTTCAAAATTATTTTTATTTTTCAACGTAATCTCCCTTAAGACTAATACATTTATTCTAGCGATGCTCCAGCGCCATTATCCCGTCCCTGTAGTGGGTCTCAAAATACCCCTCTCCAGCTGTACCCATCTCTTGATTCGAATCAAAACGCTCACCAGCGAGGAAGAGTTTTAGTTTTGAGAAGAGATAGAAGTCAGAGAGTGCCAAATCTGGGTAATATGGTGGATGTTTCAACAATTCATAATTCAGATCCCTTAATTTTCCCATTGCCAAAACATCTTTGTGGGTAGGTGCATTGACTGATGAAAGATGATTTTTTTCTTCTGCAAACCAGGTCTTTTCTCACGAATTTTTTCGTCTAGTGTGGTTAAAAGATCTGAATAATATTCCTCGGTTATTGTTTTACCCTTTTCATCCCAAAACACCGATGCCATGACCTTTCCTGCTGATGGAACCGACTTTGTCTTCTTTGCCGCCGAACAACCATCTTCTGTCCACTGTTTTCACTGCTGTTTGGATTCTGGTGTGTAATGGTGAACCCAAGTCTCATCCATAGTAATAAATTGATGCACAAAATCAGTTTTATTCTTGTTAAAACGCTCCAAGCACTATTCAGAGATTTTCATGCGAGTGCGTTTTTGATCTGCTATGAGCAAGCGCGGTACCCATCTTACGCAAAGCTTTTTCATATGCAATTCTTCATGCAAAATATATCCTACACGTTCTTTTGAAATGCCCATAGTCTCAGCAATTTCACACATTTTGACTCGCAAGTCATCAGTTCATCACTTCATCAACGATTTCTGGTGTTGAAAGCCAAACGGCTATTTTTCTGGCATCCTTAATAATAATTAAGGGGATATAAATCCCTTTTTGTTCAACTGCCAGTAAGCAAAACTCTAAGATCGAAAACTACGAATCTATGAGTTTCATATATATATATACAAAAACTATCGGCGAATCCAAGTGTAAATGACCACTTGGTAGTACAACACCAAGGCAACTCGAAGCAGAGGTGGAGCAAGCTCCCTCACTATTCTTGATATTTTCTCGTAATGTAAAAACACAGCCCCTAGGGAATGTAATACTGTAATTACATTATGAGGAGAGGTCACTACCCAGACCAGTTTCAACCTTTTTTTGAGGTCTCATCGGTGAGTAGGTAGACCTGGAAGATAACAAGGTTTAAGTGAAAAGAACTTACATACCTTTACTATACGAATGGCATAAAGGTGTGTTTGTATATTATAACATAAATTGAAAGCCATGAGAAAATATCAAGGATTGTGAGGGATCTTGCTCCACCTTTGCTTCGAGTTGCCTTGGTGTTGTACTACCAAGTGGTCATTTACACATGGATTCGCCGATAGTAGTTTTTCGGTATATATATATATATATATATATATATATATATACAGTATATATATGAAACTCATAGATTCGTAGTTCTCGATCTTAGAGTTTTGCTTACTGGCAGTTGAACAACAAGGGATTTGTATCCCCTTAATTATGATTTCTGGTGTTGTTACACTTTTTGGACGTCCTTCACGTGGATCATCTTCAAGGCTGGTACGGCCGCGTTTAACCTCGGCAGCCCATTTCTTAATTGTCGAAAACGAAGGAGAAGAGTGTCCATAAACTTTTATGAACTTCGAATGAATTTCTTTTGGCGCTAAACCTTCTTTTACGAAGAATTTTATAACCGCACGATATTGTTTTATCCATTCCAAGTGATACAAACAACAGTTTTGCTTTAGACAGCTTATAAAATAAACTACTTGATAGAATGGCTTGCAATTTCAAATGGATGCTTATGAGAGATGTACCAACTTAGAAAAAAAAAAAATCTTGCCGATAGTGTTGCCATTTATGGCTGAGGCCGAGAACTACGTATTTTGCGATGACAATGCGCTTTACGAGAATAAACCATTAATCAACATTTATATACTGAAATTTTGGAAGTGGGGAGGGCTTCAGCCGAGTAACCTTTCGACTATATTGCTGCAAAAATGAGCGTTCACTCTCCGTACATTGATCCGTTTTTTGTTTTAATTAATCTCAGTTCGGGAGAACCTTGAAAGGCTAAAGACTTAATAGTTAGAAGGAGCCTGTTTGGAGGGGGAATTAATCTGGAACACCATTTTGCTGTTTCCGAATAAACAGATCCTCATATCCTTCGCTTACGCCCAAGTCCTTTTGGTACTTTCAATTGCATGTTGTACAATCAAATGTTGCATCGCGAGTTTGAAATGAACACCACGCATCATCATGTCTCAAAATAAAAGCGACATGTTAGGCTCAAATTGAAAAAAAAAAAAAAAAGTGAACTTCGCCAATTAAAAAAAAAAAGTGATTCATATTTTAGATGACAATTAAATTAATCGTGATTACTTCATCTACCCAGACGTGGGAGGCTGTTTTCAGGTAACTTGTTTATAGGCAGTGCTAAACAGGCGAATGTGTAGCGATAGAACATATTCTATTATTACATCTAAAACTGTGTTAATTTTAGATAACTGTGAAATGTAGTGCATCGTACTCTCATGAATAATTTATGGATATGGAAGTGAAGTTTATGCGCCTACACGTGTTGGTTTGCTTTATACTAATGAGTTTAGATAGTATAGTTTCTGTTACCGTGAATTCATTTGTTTATGTACTATGTTAAAGACATTTTGGGGTTAATGGAGTAACGTACATTTCTTTTATTATTATGATAATGCCTATATTATTATGTTAACCAGTGGCGCACCGAGGGGGGGGGGACAAGGGGCGTCTCCCCAAAGAAAAGGGAAAAACACTAGAAAATTTTCCAAAAATCTTTTCCTAATTAATAAAATTAATTTTTTTTAATTTATCTTGTGTCGTGTCTTCTATTTCTATACTACTAATGAATTAGCGGTCGTATGCGTGCGTAGTATGTATTCTCAAATCGTCTACTCAACTCTGCCCCCCCCCCCCTTCCCCCACGATTAAACCCTGGTTGTGCTGCTGATGTTAACCAATAGCTCAAATGTTTAAAAATAAGTCGTCGTCTGAACAAATTTAGGTATAGGCTTTTTATGCCCTGTTCCTGCTCTGCAGATGAGGTTGATATTTCCATCTTGGTCGTCCACGGCTCTTCTTCCTGTGGTTTTTATTCTAGTGCTAGTTTAGGAATCCGATGAGTCTTTGACTCCATGGAGGTTTTTGTAATAATATTGTTGTTCATTCTTTCTATATGGTGTAGCCAATCTTGCTGGTATTCTTCTGTTACTTGTATGATGTTTTTTTGCATCTAATCGTTCACTTATCTCTGTGTGTTTCTTTTTATCTAATCTAGTGAGTTCCAGAGGTCTTAGAAACTTCATCTGTGCTGCTTCCAATCTTTGCCTCTTTTTTGTTTTAGAATCCAAGTTTCATTTCGAAATTTGAGAGATGTTTTAGAGGTTATATTATGTAATATAATATAACCACCTTTGGCAATGTATTCCACCCATATACAATCCTCCAAGCAAAAAATCTAGTCCTAACACCTTTATTAACCACACTCTTACACAATCTCCAAGGATGATTTTTCATTCTCTCCCTTCCTGCACTATCCTGTTCCAATGGTTTTAACAGGCCTTTAAGGCCACAACCTCCCAAGCATGCTTGGATTTCGTAACCGAAATACGAGGATAGGATGGTCACCCCATGCCTCTAGGTATTCCTGGCTGTATCCCCGTGTGTTCACGGGGTCGGTTTGCCTGCTTGCAGGATGAAAAACCCCAGATAAACTGGCAGAAAAAACCTGCTGTCCACGCCCAAGACCAGCTCACTTGGCTATGGCTGAGGAAGATCCTTCAGCTCCTCATGTCATCAATGGGAATCGAACCTAGGACACTCCTTCCCCAGGCATATGGTTGCGAAGCACAAAGCTACTAGGCTAACTGCGCAGTTAGCCTAGTGGCTTTGCTGCACTTTATAGTCCCTTCCCGCACTGGTCTTAAAAAAGTTATCAGTATCAATCCTATAAAAATCCTTTTAATAATTTATATGCTTCAATCATATCTCCTCTTCTACGTCTATCAACTAGTTTTTGAAGCCCACAGACCTTCAATCTATCCTCGTAGGAGACATCCCACAGGCCTGCAACAATTTTCATAACCCACCTCTGAATCCTCTCCACCATTTCCACATCACCAAGAAATCCAGGTGACCAGATCTGTGCACAATAGTCCAAATGAGATCTTATTAATGCCTTATAAAGTGGGACAATCACTTCCTTATCCCTGTTTCTTAGTGTGTTCTTCAATAACCATGTAATCTGATGTGAAGTTTTGGCAACCTTTGCAATATGCCCTCGAAACTTAAGTTCTCTATCCACAATAACTCCCAAGTCCCTAGCCTCATCAACTTATTGCAGTTCGTTTCCATTAATATAGTAAACAGCATGTGATCTCATCCTTCTGAAGTGCATCACCTTACACTTGGCCACATTAAACTGGCAGCCATTTAGTTTAGCCCAAACCGTCAGCCTATATAAGTCATCCTACAAGATATCCACATCATCTGAATTAACTATCGCTTTTCCCAGTTTTGCATCATCAGCAAACAAGTAGATATCTCCTTTCAAAGTATTCCCAATAGCATTGATGTACAAATTAAATAATAGAGGACCAAGCACTGAGATCTGAGGCACACCACTAGTCACCTTCCTTCTACTGAACTCCACTCCACCATAAACCTCTTTTTGATATCTATCCACTAGTCACCCTCTAATCCAAATCACTAGCCTGGATCCATACTCATTCGCTTCAATTTATGCAACAGAGTTCCACGAGGAATCTTGTCAGATGCCTTTGCAAATCCAGCATGATCACTGAAAAAGGATTTCCTTTATCCAACTCCACTGTTGCTTTATTATAGAAAGCAAGCAAGTTAGTAAGGCAAGACCTATCCTTCGCAAAACCATGTTGCCCCTTATAAAGTATCATATTGCTGTCCACCCAGTCCCTGAATTCTAATTTTTATCCATTTCTCCAGAACTGTAATCACCACCACTCCCGATATACTGATTGGTCTATAATTTGCTACCTCAGTCCTGAAGCCCCCCTTATGTAGTGGAATAATTTTCCCCTCTTTCCACTCAATTGGGACTTTAAATTGAAGACCAGAACTGAAGCTTAAATTAAACAGCCAAGTTAGAGGAGGTGCTAATTCTCTTGTGCATTCCCTTAAAATATGGGCCAATATGCCATCTAACCCAATGGCAGTGTTGGCATTAAGGTTCTGTAATATACTAAGCACCTCAAATTCTTCTATCACTAGACTCTCATCAGTCAATGACATATTTGGCACTGCAATATCACAACCAAGATGGTACACTTTTGCAAAATGATCACTCAGCAACTCAACTATTTCATTAGCTTCTGCAATTTCCTTATCCTCAACACTTTTTAAAGTCATCCTTCCAAAGTTATTTCTCCTTTTACTTGCTACATAGCAAAAGAACTCCTTAGGATTTTTTTTGGACTCATCAGCTAGCTTCCTCTCATAATTAGCTTTGGCCTTCCTTACCATGCAGTTACCCTTCTTGCCTGTATCTTGTACTGTTCATAGGAATGCTCATCACTTTTTTCTTTATACTTATACCACAACGTTTTCTTTATTTGCAACTCTCGCTTAATAATATTATTCATCCCTAATTCGGAATTATAGACACGTTAACACAAGAATATTTTAATATTTGGCAAATATTTCAGTCTGAAACTAACACACTATCTTCAGTGGTTACATAGGAACAGTTTTTAACAAGGTGGAATACCAACCATTGATCATTCAAAAGTAGAAAGAGCCGCATGATGTTACATTGCTAAGCATTAAAGAGAGGAAAAATTTCATCTGAGTGATAATTAAATTGTAGTTATTAATTCACAATTTCACATAATAATCTTACTTTATCAATAACATTAGACTAATGTAGGAATTCAAAGTCTCAGTTAAAAAAAAAAATTAATGTGTTATCCTGATTGAACTTTCCCATATTTTTGATAAGGATATACAGTCATTTCAATTCAAGTTAGGGCGTTGAAGTAAAGTCATCCTTCCAAAGTTATGTGAATTAATATTTTGTAAGTTAATAACTATAATTTAATCATAACTCTGAAATTTTTCCTCTCTTTAATACTTAGCAATGTAACATCACACCACTCGTTCTACTTTTGAATAATCATTTGTTGGTATTCCACCTTCTTAAAATCTGTTCCTGTGTAGCCACTGAAGATAGTGTGTTAGTTTCAGACTGAAATATGTGGCAAATATTAAAATATTCTTGTGTTAACGTGTCTGTAATTCCTAATCATAATATCACAAGTGTCTCTCAAGAGTAAAATTATTCACCCCTCTTATTCCTACCTGATTCCTCCTCCTGACTCTGGGAATACAGTCAGATACAGCTTTCATTAAATACTCCTTGATAATCTCCCGTGCACCATCAACATCTCTCCCCTTTAAATTCTCATACCATAGCACTTTTGAAAGCTGACTTCTCAGCTTCTTCAGTACATAATACAATCAAGATCAAATGATCACTTTCCCCAAGTGGAGACAGTGTATCTAAATTACTTACTGATATGTTCTCCGATGCTATGACCAGATCTAACACTCAAATATCTTGTCCTTCAATTACATGCTGTCTCAGGTAGCGCCCATAATAATTACACATCCTCCACTCATCTTACTAATTTGCCAATATATACCATTTACATTCTCCCTTATACCCCTTGGATTATAGTAGAAACCAATTACATATTTCATCCTGTTGATTTCTATCTCACACCAAACAGCCTCAAGTGAACTACCCTCTACATGCCTGTCACCTTGAGGCACTTCTACCATTTTTGGCATTTCATTTTCTGTCATTAGTAAAACTCCTTCCCCCATTCTCTCCTCTATCCTTTCTGAAGATACTATATCCCTTACATTCAATCCCTATGACTAAATCATTCTTAGTTAACCAAGTCTCACTAATTCCTATAATATTTGGCTTAGTAGAACTAAGTAATGGCAAAAATTTATCACACTTATTCCGAATACTTTGGGCATTAGTATACATTAACTGCAATACTCCTTTCCTCCCATAATCACACAGTGTGCGAATTAGCCCACTCTGAGTACCATTAAAATTCTGAGTACAATGTATTAGGGTAGCTCATTATCTAAAATTAAGCCGTATGGACTGGCTATCGTGGCTAAATATTCCTTCCTCTGCAATCGTCCTCGATGTAAGCAATTAGAAACATGTATTGGCTAAAAAGCAAGTAATAAAAATGAAGCTTATATCTTTTTAAATCTTTATAAAGAGCGGTGCAAAGATTTTTTTTAGCCCTCCCACTTCACATTGATAATGAAACGAAAGTAAAATGGTCAACAGCTAGTTGAGTCACTCTATGATACCACACATGCGCAACCCCTCTCCCATATCTTATTTGGTGGTAAATTCTGACCGGACCTTACTTTTCTGGATGCGCCTCGTATTAATTACAACAATGCAAAGTGGAAAGATTAATAATAAATTTAGTTTAATCCTTTATCCAAGTGTGAGCAAACAAAGCTTGCACCTGAAAATATCTTCAGGACTGGGGTAAGGTAGTACAACACCGGGAAACTTGTAGCATGATTTATATGACTTTTACTCTTCCTTTACATGGTCAAACACTTTTTTTTGTTCTTCACTTCTGAATACTTGCTGTGATCTTGTTAGAGAAATCATCCATGTTGGAACGGAGATTTCATTCCTCACTTTATTCAAAATTTCCACTCCATATTCAGCCAGTGGTTTTCCAAAATGTGTGCCAGGCCTGTTCTGAAAAAAAATGCCACCTGTGTTAATATATATTCGTATGTGTGTGTGTGTGGGGGGGCGCTTGTTTAACCAGGCAACTCCCCAGCCGGCATGAAATTTTGTCATGTTGTAGCATCATTTGTATTTTGGTTTAAGCCAATAAGAATACAATCTGGTCAGTTAAATTGCAAATTGCCAGCCCATCCTCATTCAATCAGTATCCAGGTAGATACCCAACAGGGTGTTCCACGAGAAGGTGAGGATTGGACATTGGATCAGAAGCCCTGGTTGGTTCTCCGCATTCCTTTAAAGGCTATGTGGAGGTCTCTTCTCAGTTATGCAGCTTTGACCCTTAAGCACCTCTTGCTTTCAGTTGTCTTTTATTCCTATTAGCTGTTATGTGGAACAGCTTTTCCCATGCAGTATTTCTTAAAGACTACAAACTCCAGCTCTTCAAGAAGAATATCAATAGATTATTTTATTCTTGATCCCAGTTTACACACAGGATGGATTTGCTTATAGGCCTTGTGGCCTCTTGTGTGTGGGAGTGATCAGCCATGGAACCTACACTATTTCAGACAACGACATATTGCATTAGAATTAGGGATCAACAGATGGCAACATTTGTTTGTCTGCTGTACTCGCATCACTGGTTCCTGCTTAAAATCATCAATAGTTTCGGCCAGATATCTTTGATTGGCTAAGGGTGGAGATAAACTGCTTCTCGGTCGCCAAAAGGTCGGGATAAAACTGTCCTGCCTACTCCTTTTTGGGAACAAAAGGCATTAGCAGATTTATTTTATTTTTCTTGGCAGAGTTGTAAGTTTTGTATTTGTGCACCTAAGGTTGGGTACTTTTGGTGTTTTGAGGTATTTTGTTTTTCAGTAACTCTTTTTGCTCACATCACTTACATCCACATGTACTTAAAAATGTTTCACTAAATGTGATACATCAAAGTTTTTTGTAAGTTTCTCCATTGTTTCTTTCTTGAGATGCTTTAAACATTCATGAAATGATCTACTGTAGTACATGGCACTTCCTCTCTCTCTCTCTCTCCAGCTGGTGGTGATGGAGTTTTCTTATTGTGAAAACAAGTGGCTGAGCTGAATAGCTTAACTATGATTGAAGAAAGAAGTGAGTTATGAATATAGAATTTAACAATAATAATGTAGTTTTAGCTGTGCTACCAGTTGAATAGTCTGTGGGCATTCAGACCATGCCACCCCATTCAGAGTTCAAAAACATTCATCCACTTGGTGTAACAGTTTGTAATTGGATGTCGATATTAAATAAATGGGCTGGCTCTGTCTGTCATATTATTCTTCAGCGATGGATTAAACAAAAATGCTTTAGTATGTAATGTTACTTAAAAATGTGTACTATATCCCAGTAATTTATGAGAGGAGTTGGTTGATTACCTGTTTCTCAAAAGTGTTACATACATTTCGTAAGGCAATTGTGATGATGTTCAGCAAATTGTTGAGTCTCCTGCTTTGGAAGAATACACTAATCATGCATTTCTAGATTGAAAGCTTCAATCTTTGAATTGTTATGAGATGCACTTTGCAATCGATGGTCAAAATGTCACCTCTTAAACTTTTATTGAAATTACTAATTTATTTAGAAACTGTCAAAATTTTCAACTGCTTATGGCTGGAAGACATTGGACATATAGCAAATTAGTGCTATATCATAACCTTATAGTTCTTACATATCTGTGAATACAGGAACATTTACAGTTAAACTTATGCAGCACAATGGAATCCTACTATGCATTGGAGCCCATTGCAGTGGAATCCTACACAGTGGAATGCTCCAATGGGTTGCAGTAGAATCCTACACAGTGAAATTCTATGATGGATTCCACTGATCCTTATTCACTGGAACCCAAGAAAAGACGTAAAGAGAAAACTATTTCTGAGATAGGTTGGTTAAACCTGTCAGAGTGGGACCATAATTAGCATAATTGCCATCTTCTGAACAGATTCTTGATGCCTATCAACATGCATCAAGGATTTGTTTGAAATTTTTTTCTTTCATTACAAATGCAAAAACAGTACTGGAAGGTTTGGTAAATTTGGAATTTGCATATAGTTATTAGCTGGATTGATTCAGACAGATTTGCTTTTCTTGCACACCAATTTTTATAAAATATATATTTTTTTTATTAAAGAATGTAAGCTGAATCACTTCTTAAAATAACATTTTCTGGTATAAATCCATGTGATAGGATTAGAGAAACAAGGCTGCTGTGGAGATGGGAGTATGTGAAGGAACTGCTAATACCTTTGACATGGTTAGTTGTGTCTTAACTCTAATTCACTGTCAAAGGAGTGGAAAAATGATAGAATATTTGCATTTCACAAAGATACTACAAAACACAAAAGTAGAATTGTAGTGTGGTTTGTATTTCTTGAGGGAATGTTAAAGTTAAAAGTTTGCCATTTTCCAGAATTCAGTAATGTGGAAATAGGGATTTGAAACTTTATGGAACAATAACATGGCCACATTAAGAAGAGATCTTATCTTTATCGTATCTCCTCTAATGCCTTTTATTCCCAAAAGGGGAATAAAAGGCATTAGAGGAGAATAGGCAGAGCTCCTTTAGTCATAAATAATTCTTTTAAGACTTCAGAAAAATCAAAACTTTTCAGGAGAAAAGTATGGCAGATAATGGCTGCTGCCATCTGTTGGCTTTAAATCCGAACATTCATATTATTAGCCTGTATTAGCGAAAGTTCTAGAGTCATATTTCTTGAGATGCAGGATTAATCTGAGTTTCCAGAAAGGAAATCCATACTTGCCTGTGCCAGAGACTAATTTATTCTGGAACCAGTCAAAGAAAGGTTAGAGAAAAAAGTTTCTCTAGTTGGACATTGAACTTTGAACATCTTTTTGTGGACAGCTAACAGTAGGGATGCAAAATGCCATTTCTGCAGGGTAATGCAGGCATCTTTCTTAATTTTAATGAAGTGAAATTAAAGTTGAAAAAGGAAAGTGGCCTCATGATCATATTGTTATGTAGTATCCCACTGCCAATTAAGATTCTTGAGAATAGATAATGAGCTGTGGCATATAATCCATTCAGAGAGCAGTTGCTGGCAAAGAGTGGTGTATGGAGGAAAGGAACATCCACAGAGAGAGAGAGATTGGAGGTTATAGTGACATGTGACAGGGCTCTGTTCTAGGATTACTGCTATTTAATTTTCACATTAATGATATTATGGAACATTTGAAGGAGAATATGTGATTCTTTGTGGATGCAGAAGAAGAGCAATAAGAAATGAATCTGACTTTGTATCTCTTTCTGAAGACTTCAGTAATAATTATGGCAAAGCAAAGTCACACCTTATCAAAGTCAGGTCCTAACCATAGTTGATAATAAAAGTATGGTAAAAACACACTGCTTTTAGCTTGTATGTTTTAAATGATCTATTGTTAAGACTCTAACATTCTACTTGTTTTTGTTAGCCTAAGAGCCACTAATAATAACATGTAATATTCAGCTGGATATATTTGGAAATAAATAATTTTACTTTAATAGTCTCATTATCTTTGTGTCTACATGAATTAATTGATCAACTTCAGGTAGGAATGAGAGTTTGGCAAAGATGTTGCCTTTCTCATCAACTTTTTAGTTAATCCAGTATTTGCTCAGTGCGAGTAGCATTGAATGAACTGAAAACAGGAATTATTATTATTTTTTTTATTATTATTACCACCACCCCAAGACCTCATGGAGTCAAAGACTCATCTGGGAGGTCCTTTTAGCACACAGACAGCTCATCATACCGTGTCTTGAACATATTTAAACTCTTGTAGACACTAGACTCTCAGGCAAGGCATTCCAATCATTCACAAATCCAAATGAAAAAAACCTGCCCCTCACACCCTCTTTATACAATTTCCAGGGGTGACCTCTAGTTCTTCCCTGATCTCCCACTATTTTCTGTAGAACTTCTCCAGCATTGATCCTATAACAACCCCTTACCAACTTATAGGTCTCTATCATGTCTCCCATCTTCCTCCCGTCCACCAGACTCTGCAAATTACTTCAGGTAATTTGCAGAGTCTTCTCAATCTTCCCTCATACTCGACATTCCAGAGGTCAGAAACTAATTATGTCAATCGCCTTTGGACTCTTTCCAACATCTCTTCATCCTTCTGAAAACCAGGTGACCAAATCTGGGCACAATAGTCCATGTGTGGGCTATTGTGCCCATATTCAAAACCTTATACAACGGAACAAGAATCTCCCTACTTCTACATGTCAGTGTCCTCTGCATCATTCCCAGAAGCCTTTGTGTTGTCTTCACAATTTTGGCTATGTGTGCCCTAAATTTCAGATCCTTATCCACTATAACCCCGACATCTCTTATTTCTTCCATCTCCAAAAATGTATCCTCACCAAGCATAAATTCTGCATCTCATCTTTGTTTTCCAAATTTTAAAACCTTACATTTTGCAACATTGAACTCACATCTGCATTTCCATGCCCAGTCACTCAATTTATTCAAGTCTTCCTGCAATATCACAACATCCTCACTACTCTTCATGGTTCGCCCTAACTTTGCATCATCTGCAAACAACTGAATATCTCCATCCAAATCTTCACTTATATCGTTAATATACAAGTTAAACAGTAATGGCCCCAAAACAGACCCCTGAGGAACTCCACTAGTGACTTTCCTTTTGTTGGATATCACTCCCCCATAAATAACTTGTTGATATACCTATCAGATAGCCAGTCTCCAATCCAATGCACTAATCTAATATCCAAACCCATCTGCTCTAGTTTGACTATCAATTTATCATTAGGTACTCTATCAAAAGCCTTTGCAAAATCTAAGTATATTACTGTGTATCCTTCTCCTCTGTCCAAAGAAGCAGTGTCACTTTATTGTAATAAGTAAGTAGATTAATAAAACATGACCTCCCTTTAGCAAATCCATGCTGCCCATCAAAGATAATACCAGAGTCAACCTAACTCTGGATCCTAGTTCTCACAAGCTTCTCCAACAACTTAACCACAACACCTGGCACACAGATAGGCCTATAGTTTGATGCTTGAGTTCGATCACCTCCTTTATGAAGTGGCACAATCTTGCCCTTCTTTCACTCCTTAGGGACTTGACCGAGTGCAAGACTTGTATTAAAAAAATATGTCAAAACAGGTGTCAACTTCCTGGCACATTCCTTCAGAATATGTGGTGATATATTATCAAGTTCCACAGCCTTATTATCATCTAGTTTACTCAACTCCCCCATACACCTCTTGCTCACTTGCAGTCAGTCTCTCCTCCCCATCACCTGCTGCTCTCAATCCCTCCATGAAGTCACATTCACAAGATTGATATATTACTTCAGGATGACATTGGTATATCAATGTCATCCTTCCATAATCATTCTTTCTTTTGCTGGCTACATATTGAAATAACTTCTTGGAATTCTTTTTGGCTTCATTAGCTAACTGCTGTTCATACCTCTCTTTAGCTGCTCTCACTAACCAAGTCACCTTCCTTGCCTGGTCTTTGTAGACCTCATGGAATTGGTTATTTCCACTTCTCTTATGCTGCCTCCACAATGCCCTCTTTCTCTGTATCGCATGCGTAATCTTTTTATTCATCCATATCACACCTACCTTATTTAACCTTCTCACATTTGGAATACACTTGGACATTGCATCTACTAGATATTTTTTGAAAATCCCCCAGAGCTGCATTGATCTCTTTTCCAGCTAACTCCTCATTCCATGCTACACCTGGAAGCTGTCTCCTGAGCTCTTCATAATCACCCCCCCCCCTTGTAGTTCCACATATACCCTTTTCTTACAGAGGTCCTCACACTGCTTGCAACCACCCAGGTAATCACCTCATGGTCATTCTCACCAATTGGTGGATGATTTGACACCTCATTTATAATTACATCCTCAGATGAGATGACCAAATCCAAGACCCTCAATCCTCACATGTCCTCTGTTACATACTGTCTGAGGTAGTTATCTCTCAAAAACTCAAGAAACTCATTTTCTTTACTTCCCGTTGCTATCTCATCATTCCAGTCTATATTGCCATAATTAAAATCGCCCATAATGATCACCGTTTTCTTATTTGCTTGACTAATTTGATTATACATTTCATTATGTTGTTATAGACCAGGTAATGTTCTCATTACCTGGTCTATAACAGCATCCAACCAAGTATTTGATTCCATTCACCTCTTTCTGATGCCATACTGCCTCAAAACCACTGGCACTATTTCCCTCTTGCATCTCTACTTTGTATGGACATAACTCTTTCTCTATCATCAATAGCACTTCCCCTCCCTTTTTGCCCCTTCTTTCCTCACAAAACACATCATACTCTTCCATCTCTATTCCTGTCAGGATGTCGTCCTCTTCCAACCATTTCTCACTGATTCCGATAATCTTTGGGTGAACAAACGCAATTAATGCAGCCATTTCATCTGCCTTGTTTCTTATACTTTTAGCATTTGCATACAAACACAACAGCTCATTTCTTGATCTACAGCTAGTTCCACTGATACCACTCACTCGATGTGATCTCTCCATGCTCGACCCTTTTCAATTCCAACTGTTTCCTCTTGATCCCAGGTCATCCCATTTCTTTCCTGTCTACACATGCTCTCACCTCCTCTTGTAGCATCCACCTTTCTCATGCTGTGTACCCCTGTCCACCCTGAGCCTCCCTGTTTCTCTGCTCCTCTTGCACACCCATTCTCTCATTTTCTATACTCATACTACTCACTTCCTCATTCATAACCACCTCTTCCACATCACTTCTCGTTTGAGCTGATCATTCTCTCTCAGTCTACTCACTTCTCTACCTCCCAGCAGTAGTCTCTCCAAGCGACTCACACTATAACCACTCAAATGCAGTCCATAGCTCCCATACAGTTCACTTCTTCCTTCAAACTCATTCCACACATTAACAAAGTGTACTCCCATCTCCTCGCACATTTCAGCCAGCATATCATTCATAATACTTGCGCTCTGCCTCATCTCTCCACACTCATACCTGGACAACATGCTGACTACTCTTTCTATCACACTATTCTCTTTTATCCTTCTAAGCAGCCTAAATTATAATAGGTAGCAGATGGGGCAGCAGTTTAAAATATGGTGATGCTACAATCAGTACTCTTCTCTGTAATGACAGGGAAGAGCAATATGAATTCTTGACAGAGTTAATGCAATCAGAGAGAGTGAGGACTTGAACTCTTCTCTAGTAAGATGAAAATTATGGTTATTGAAATAAGTATAGACTAAGATGCTGTGAAATAAGGGTACCTTAATTGAGAAATGATTAATGAGGCAAATCTGAAATCCATTATGATTTTAAGAATTGCTGTTCAGATGACATTAAAATATTAGGAATGGAATGGCTGGAATAATAGAAGTATCTCTGGATGGATAGAATCCATGATCTACAGGAACAAAGCTGAGAATTCTAGATGCAGAATTAGGCATAATCATGGAGAGTGCTGTTTTTTAAAGCTACTTATGAACATGTAACTTGGAACCTAAATAAGTCTGACAGGAAGATGATTGCTGCTTTTGAGATGCAGTGGTTCAGGAGACCTGATGAGTGCATACACTGGAAGTTGGGAAATGGATTTGGTCCTAGAAAGGGTTGGTAGGACTTTAAGACTCATTAGGAACATTGGCTGACAGAAGAAAGCTGAAATACTTTGGGCACATAGAAAAAGTGGAAGTACTTTTCAAAATAGTAACAGAGATTCAAGTTCCTGGGAAAAGGGATGGTGGTAGACCCTCAATGAGACACATGAATGATATGTCTAGACTGATTGGTCTTCAGAGAGTTGAAGTATCAAGAAAGGCTTACCTGTCAAGAATTTATGTGCCATATCACTGAAGTGGAGGGTGACCATGTGGCATCTAATTGTATCCAGTGAAATTATGGATGATCTCCCTTTGGTTGCTTGGGAGTTATGACTATTTAAGATATCAGGAATGGAATGTTGAATATAATGAGATAGTAAGAGAGTGCAGATTATACGGTTTGGCCAGTTGATGAAAAAGAGGGTATAGGATGGAGTAGAAGTGTAAGCAAGCAATCTCCTTATATAAGTGGCCTAGTCAGGCAACTTGTATAAGGAGATTGTTTAACAATCTCCTTATAAGAAGATTGTTTAACAAGATACTTAACTTGCAAAATTTGTTTGCTTACTCTTGTTTAAAAGATTAAAGAAGAATATAATTTCTTGGCATCTTTAATTTATTTCCAAGTGAAAAAAACTTTCCAATCCAGAGTATTTTAATAATAAGGTGTTTACACCTTTTCACTACTTGTATATGATTTCTCTATTACTTCAACCTTGTACCTCTTCTTGGTTTGGTTCCCACCGATGATATTTTAATAAAGTTTATCTTTGGACTTGATTCTGGGAAATAGCGCTGTTCTGCTTGGTGGTAGGTTTTTGCCTGTCTGAGTAGGAGTCACCAGTGAGAGTTTCATGAGCTTCAGAGTGATTCTTTTGGATCACTTAGTGAGATTTAGAATGATTAACAATACCTCAATAAAGGTCAAATCTGGTCTGGGTAGTGGTCCTTCCCATAATGCATAGCATTATACATAGGCAAAAGGATGCATACCTTTGCATTGTGAGATACTAATGCAACTAATGCCAAGTGATTAGCCTCCTTATACAAGTAGCCTAGTTATGAAGATACTCCACGTGCAAACTTGGTAACACATGGATAAAAGATTCAACAAGAATATAATTTCTTGGCATTAATTTAATTTATAACCAAGTGAAAAACCATGCAACATTTAGTGCTGTATCATGAATTTTAAACTTTTGTAAAACATGATAATTAATTTGAACAATTTGAATCTCAGTTTGAATTGTCAGTAGTTCTTTTATACATGGATCAGTAACAAAGCAGAATTATGTATTACTAAAGAACCAGTGAAATATCTTAAAGTTAACTTTGAACTTCTATGAACATAAAAAGAAGGGCAAATATTAAGAGTTAACAGAATCATAGCAACTCTTTTAGTCATACTTGGGATGAGTGAACCAGTAATGAAAGATATTTCAGTATTGTTGTACATTCAGATGATATAGAAATATTTTAATTTAGGATTAGTTCCTATACCTGAAAAAATGTTTGCGAATGGATATTCAAAGTATTGTGAGTTTAAGAATCTCTCTCTCTCTCTCTCACACACAAAGATACCACTACTCTTATCCACAAAACCTCGACACAGCCCACTTCACTATCCACGTGCTTATCAGCTATGGTGCAATTGCCAGTCATCTTACCATGAACAGACAGAAAAATCAGTTGAACAACATATTATTATTATTATTTAGTGCTCCAAGGAGTCAAAAGACTCATGTGGGAGGTCCTTCCTAGGAAACACAAAGTCTATCATACCACTCCTTAAACTCATTGACTGTTCTCGCTCTCACCACTCTATCAGGCAGTGCACTCCAGGTTCAACCACTCCTCACCCTCTTGCTCATGGTTTCCTTTCGTAACTTCCAGGGACGACCCCTTGTCATCACACCTTCCTGCTGTTCAACCAAGCGAAAGAACTCCCCAGTGTTCTCTGTACCCTTTCCAAGTGTGGTCTAATCAGGGTCTTATACAACGGAATGATAACCATTTTATCTCTGCAGGTCAGTGTCCTTCTCATTATTGCAGCAATCCTCTGTTTTACCTTCACCACCTTTGCAATATGTCCCCTAAATTTCAGGTTTCTATCAATCATCAACCCCAGATCTCTTGTCTCCCCCTACTTCCTCCAGTATAACTCCTCCCATAGAGTATGTGGTGTCCCATCAATGTTTCCCAAACCTCAAAACCTTACATTTTGCTGCATTAAACTGATACGCCCATTCATTTGCCCATCTGTCTAGTTTATTCAAATCCTCTTGCATGACTACCACATCTGCACTATTACTAATAACCCTTCCCAGCTTCACATCATCTGCAAACAACTGAATATCCCCCTACAATCCACTGACAATGTCATTGATATAAAGGTTAAATAATATAGTTCCCAGTACCAAGCCCTGTGGGACCCCACTTCTAACCCTCTGCCTCTTTGAAACTGCCCCACCATACACAACTCTCTGATACCTATCGGACAGCCAATCCTGATTCCAGTTGACCAACCTGACGTCCAAACCCATGTGCTGCAACTTAAATATCAGCTTATCATGTGGCACTCTGTCAAATGCCTTCGCTAAATCCAAGAAAATGGCAGTATATGCCTTTCCCTCATCTACTACTCTTGTAACTTTATTATAAAAGGCTAGCATATTACTAGAACAAGAGTGCCCCCTCACAAATCCATGTTGACTCTCACAGATAACATTACCCTCATCTACCCAATGTTGTGTACAGTCCCTAACTAATTTCTCTAAGATCTTAACAACTACTGATATTGAAGAACATGTTTGAGATATTGAATACCATAGGAGTGAAGCCTTTGTCATCACATGTGCTATCTTCAGCTGACCCAGAAGATTCATCAGAAATGAGATATTAAATGTTATGGGATAAATCAGAACTATTACAACATTGCTATGATACAAGAGAGAAAAACTGGGAGTCTTAGGAAATGCCATTAGATTCTAAGTATCTAAATATTAACCCAAGTATCAACTTGTCTGAATACATCCTACCCTTCATGCAGCGTTTTGAACAATGTAACATACAATTACAAATATTTTAAAATAACATCAGTCTCTTCCGTAACTACATAATAGTTGCCACCTTTCTTAGTCCTTACTGTTTTGTTGACTAGTTTGTATGTTTACACCTGAAGAAATATTGTGCAATTAGGATGAAATGTCATGTTGTCAATTAAAATAAATGGTATCATCTTATTCCGGTGTTCTTCTTTATAAACTCTTAGTCACATACTCATGAACAGGCAAAGTCTAAAGCCTATTTTTGTTTAGGAGTAGCCCTTTTATGATGTCAGTTTTTTACTCAATTTTTCATGCATTACTGATGTTTTAAAGATAGATATATGAAGAATATAAGGAAGGAATAATTTCCTTCTTTATTTTGCTTCCTTACTGCTGACATATCTTTGTAGGATGTTCCTGGTTGTCATCTTATTGACCAGTATGGTGATATTTCTGAAGTATGACTGAAAGGAAGGGGGGTGGGTTGGAAATGTGGAGATAGAGAGATGTGGGAGAATTGCGGGTAAGACAAAAGCTATGTGAAATTTAAAAACCCGAGTTTTTAAGGGTGGGCGGTGAATTCTTTAGGAAGAAGGTGAAAGATTGTTATCAACCACCCTAAAAATCCCAAGAATATGGATGGCACATATTCTACCCACTTAACCTTTTAATGTAATCCTAGATCCTAGATTACTTACAGTCCTTATTATAATTAGGACTGTAAGTAATCTAGGATCATAACTCTACTATAAGACTCTTGTTAAATTATGGATTAGGCCACTACTTTGTTGTATTAAAACTATCTATATGAATTTGTTCTCTGATGATGTTTTCAATAGAATATAGCTTTGATGTATTTTTTTTTTTTCACAGAAGTCAGGCCAGTAGAATAACGATTGATCAATCAATCAAAACATGACATTTTGATATAATCAGATCACTATCCTAAATGCAGGGAATCTGCAATTGATCAATAGCTTACTGTTAGAAATGTAATGTAGCTTGTCTTTGTATATATACAGGGTGTTCGGGATAAATTTGACAGTTTCGTAAGGAAAAAGAAAATCTTCTTTGTATCTATTAAATTTAATGAATTGACAAAAAAACATTACAGGCAGAGTTAATTACAATACTATCAACAAGATTTACTCAAAATAACCACCATTAGCATCGATCACAGCTTCAATTCTGCTTCGGAACCTTGAACAAGCTGATGCTACAGTCTCCCTGGGAAGGGCCGCAAAAACTGTTTTAATTTTATCCATTAACTGGGCTTTTGTATTACTGGAAGTGTGATTGGTGTCTTTTTCAACTGCGCCCCATACAAAATAATCCATGGGGTTAAGGTCTGGGGAGTTTGGAGGCCAAACATTTGGACTGGTGAAGTCGTAGAAATTTTCAGACAACCATTTTTGACTTTTCCCAGAGGTGTGGCAAGGGGCCGAATCCTGCTGCCATACATACGGCCTACCTTTGGCTACCCTTGTTATCCAGGGCTTGACTACAGTTAGCAACTCCACGAACAAAGCCCGAATTCCAATGCCAGGGTTCTTCAACACCTGTTCCTGCAGATTTGCGAGGAATTCTGCTGTACGAACGCAATCAGATCGTCTGCTAGGGATCTTTCTTCTTGCTACATTCTCGTAGTCACCATTGCAAGTCTCTAGTTCATGCCTGATTGTTTTTAGTGTATCAGGGAGCATTGGGCAGCAGTCGTAATATCCTTATTTTGATGGCGGGCACGAATCATCATGATACAAGTTATTCTCTTCCATGATTCAGGTGGGTTCCAGCTATCCATCCTTTCTGACATCTTGTATATGAATGAAGAAGGGTCCAAACTTTTAAATGAAGAGAAGTGTGTGTTAATACATGTAACTTACGGAAAAATATAATTAATTATAAATATGTCAAATTTATCCCGAACACCCTGTATGTGTATACCTAAGATGATAAACTTAATATGAAGGTCAAAACATTGGGAAATTAAAATAATTATTCCTAATACGGTTGTAGTCTCCATATGTGAATGCTGATCACTGTGTAACACTAAAAGAAAAGAACCCTTCCTAGATATTTTAATTGCATACCAACCTGATGAATCCCTGGTATTCTCTGTTTACAGAAAGCCCATATTCACTGGTAGATACATTGCTCCCCCCCCCCTCCCCAAGAGTACGGGACTATTAAAACTTTATATAACAGGGCTAAATTAATTAATTCAGATAACAGTGCCTACTCCACGGAACTTCGCCACCTTCACAAAACCTTCTTATCCAATGGCTGCAATTCCTACCATATCCAAAGAATATTACCCCCCCCTCCCCTCTTCAGAAAGAGACAACACCAAGCTATTACTATTTCATATATCCCTGGCACATCTGAAAACTAAACAAAAATCTTTAAAAAAATGCATTTCAACCACTTATAGACCATATAAAAAATTTGCATCTCTTATCTGCTCCACCAGAGACCAGCCACATTCCCTAGACCTGCCAGGTGTTTACTAGGTTCCTTGTAGTTGTAACCTATCCTACTATGGCCAAACAGGCAGGAACAAGCACATCAGAATTGCTGAACATAAGGACTTTATCCATTTTCACCACTATAGCTACTCAGGACTTGCTGACCATGCTTTGGACACCTACAATAGAATACATTGGAAGAATGTCACTCTTCTCTATGACAACAAATATATTTAAGTTGCAGCACATGGGTCTGGATGTCAGATTGGTCAACTGGATTCAGGATTTTCTGTACGATAGGTATCAGAGAGTTGTGTATGGTGGGGCAGTTTCAAGGAAGCAGAGGGTTACAAGTGGGGTCCCACAAGGCTCAGTACTGGGACCTATATTGTTTAACCTTTATATCAATGAAATTGTCAGTGGATTGCAAGGGGATATTCAGTTGTTTGCAGATAATGCGAAGCTGGGAAGGATTATTAGTACTAGTGCAGATGCGGCAACCCTGCAAGAGGATTTGAATAAGCTAGATAGATGGGCAAATGAATGGGGATGTCAGTTTAATGCAGCAAAATGTAAGGTTTTGAGGTTTGGGAAATATTGTTGGGACACTGCATACTCTATGGGAGGAGTTATACTGGAAGAAGTAGAGGAGACAAGAGATCTGGGGTTGATGATTGATAGAAACCTGAAATTTAGGGGACATGTTACAAAGGTGGTGAAGGTAAAACAGAGGATTGCTGCAATAATGAGAGGGACGCTGACCTGCAGAGATAAAACGGTTATCATTCGGTTGTATAAGACCCTGATCAGACCACACTTGGACTATTGTTCTCAGATTTGGTCCCCAGGATTTGAAGGGGATAAATTAACTGTGGAAAGGGTACAAAGACAGATAACAAAGATGGTGTCAGGATTGTACGATGATAGTTATGAGGATCAGCTGAGGGAATGTGGACTTAAACAAAGATGTTGAAAGTTTATTTTTCAAAATCTTATTTTTCAACATTTTATTTTTCTTAGTGGCCAATCCCTTAATGAATAACATTATATATATCTGCAAGGAGATGTGTTTTGCATTATGGGAGATACTGAGGTAGGAGTGATATTAGCTTGGTCCACCTTTGCTACGAGTTGCCCGGTGTTGTACTACCTTACCCCAGTAAGGTAGTAAGTTTCAGTAAGGAAATACCGTTAGTAGACATATTACTAACTATTATAATAACGGAATTAACTCACGTAAATTATTCTTTATTCGTAAAATTTTCACCTGAGTATCACAGGCATCATCAGTACAGGTACAAGGATAATTAAACAATAACTGTTATATTCACAAAGCGTCACCCAAGTTGCTAAGGTTAAATTTCCTAAATTTATTTAATTATTATTATTATTATTTATTTATTTTTATTTATTTATTTTTAATTATTTAAATTTAATTATTTAATTATTCAATTATAATAATTTAAATTTTTTTATTTTATATATATATATATGTGTGTGTCTGTGTGTGTGTGTGTGTGTGTGTATACAATCATATGTTAGGAAAGACTTGCTGCTTTATAAAGTACTATCCCACAAGGGGGAAAGACGTAGACCATCGAATCTGTTTAGGTTAGGGGAGTGAAGTAATGTTTCACATGTTTCTTTGTATAGCTGTTCCATGAGGAACTGACTTTTGTGAATGACTTTTGTCTTGTTCCACTTAACTCTGTGTCTGGTGTTAATGGCATGTTCTGCAATTCCAGACTGTTCGGGTTCAAGGTACTGGATGTACGACTAGTGTTCTTCTAACCGGATCTGAGCAGATCTTTCTGTTTGTCCGAAATATGATAATCCACACGAGCAGGGAATCTGGTAGACACCTGGATAGCTGAGATGCGGGAGCTTGTCCTTTGGAGATATTAGGAATGTGGAGACTAGACCTCCTGATTCTTCGCCAACCAGATGGTTATCTACAATTCACAATCTATAGGAAAGAGACTCATACAGGCCAGTACATCCACACTGAATCACATCACCATCCCAGCCAAAAGGCATGTACTATAAAAACACTAGTTCATAGAGCCAACTCCTTTTGTTCTTCAGAAGAACTTTTACAAAAAGAATTACAATATATTAATTCCTCCTTCATATCCAATGGCTATAAGAAGTGCTTCATAAAAAGAGCTTTAAGTGGTCGTGCTCCAGTATCCTCTTCAAGTACAGAAGAACCTACACATATACCTATCCCCTATGTACATGGGGTTAGTGAACGCATAGCTAAGGTGCTAAAACCACTAAATATCTGTGTCTTTTTTGCCCAATCAGAAAAATCTCCACATTCCTAATGTCTCCAAAGGACAAGCTCCCATATCTCAGCTATCCAAGTGTCTACCAGATTCCCTGCTCGTATGGATTATCATATTTTTGACAAACAGGAAGATCTGCTCAGGTTCGGTTAGAAGAACACCAGTCGCACATCCAGTACTTTGAACCCGAACAATCTGGAATTGCAGAATATGCCATTAACACCAGACACACAGTTAAGTGAAACAAGACAAAAGTCATTCACAAAAGTCGGTTCCTAATGGAACAGCTATACAAAGAAACATGTGAAACATTACTTCAGTTCCGTAACCTAAACAGATTCGATGGTCTACATCTTTCCCCCTTGTGGGAGATAGTACTTTATAAAGCAGCAAATCTTTCCTAACATATAATTGTATATACATATATATATTTATATATGTAAAAAAGAATTTAAATGACTCTATACCGAGAAAGAAAAGTTTAATGTTAAGATACGTTGAAAATTCATCTTCTTCAGGTATCACAGGCAAAGAATTAAATAAAAAATAACAGAGACATGATAAAATACATTAACAGATCTAGTATAAAACACACAAGTACATTTAAAAACAAGAATGCGTGCTTGAGTTCCAAATGAAGTTGACTACGTGCGTGAGCTTACATGAGTGCGCCAGTATTGGACAGTAGCAATGTGTGCATCAGAAATGTTGTAGCTAAGGCTGTTATTAATATGAGATGAATCAAGCGATATTTCTCTAGATTCAACTATTCTTATTTCAAGTTCATCATAGCACACACGGATATTAGAAGTTTGTGGCCAGTCTACGAGGTGTTGGCGGCCTTCATCTGAGTTGATAGAGAAGAGAACGTGACTAGAGAGAGTGCTGGCCCTGGTTCTGTTTTAGGAACTGTCTCTTTGGTGTTCTTCCTTGCATAAAAGGATGGATTTAGCTGTCTGGCCGTAGTATGGTTTGCCACAATCACACAAAATCATATAGACTCATGGATGAGAAGATGTTTCATTTTAGGTCTACTTAGTATGGATCGAAGTTTAGGAAACGTAGTGAAGCAAGTTCTAATGTTGAATTTCTGAAGCATTTTGGCTAGTTTTGGGGAGAGAGAGCTGATGTATGGTAACGAAATAAAAGCTCTTGGTGGAGAAGAATCTTCAAAAGCAGTTGAGCGGTGAATAGAGAGAAATTTCTGAATCTTTTTAAGAGAGAATCCATTGTTAACAAAAGACCTTTGAAGAAAATTGAGTTCATATTCAATTTCTGTTTCATCTGTTAATAAAGATCTGGCTCGATGTGCCAGGGTTGAAATAATACCAAACTTTTGTGGAGGGTAGTGATGCGAAGAAGCATGAAGGTATGTGTGAGTGGGTTTTCTAAAAATGGAGATTTTGATATTTTCAGCACATCTCGTAAGTTTAAGTCCAGAAAGGGGAGACAGTCGTCGGATTCCAGTTCACATGTTTTTATATATATATATATATATGTATATTAAAAAAGATTAATTATTATAATTGAATAATTAAATTTAAATAATTAAAAATAAATAAATAATAATAATAATTAAATAAATTCAGGAAATTTAACCTTAGTTACTTAGGTGGCACTTTGTGAATATAACAGTTATTGTTTAATTAGCCTTGTACCTGTACTGATGATGCCTGTGATACTCAGGTGAAAATTCTACGAATAAAGAATAATTTATGTGAGTTAATTCCGTTATTATAATAGTTAGTAATAAGTAAGGTAGTACAACACCATATTCAGTCCTGAAGATATTTTCAGGTGCAAACTTTGTTTGCTCACACTTGGATAAAGGATTAAATTAAATTTATTATAGTCTAACCAAGTGAAAAATAAACTTCCGATATCTTTCTCTAAATCCAGAGTAATTTAATAAAAAAAAGTTGACACACCTTTTGGCAACTCCTATAGGTAAAAATGACCTCACTAGTGCTTCTGCCTGGTATCTCCACCACTGGGCCTGGCTCCCACTGAAGAGACCTCAATAAAGGTCGAAACTAGTCTGGGTAGTGGCCAATCCCTTAATGCATAACATTATACATATCTGCAAGGAGATGTGTTTTGCATTATGGGAGATACTGGAATAGGAGTGATGTTATCTGGGTCCACCTTTGCTACGAGTTGCCCGGTGTTGTACTACCTTGCCTCAGTAAGGTAGTACAACACCATATTCAGTCCTGAAGATATTTTCAGGCGCAAACTTTGTTTGCTCACACTTGGATAAAGGATTAAACTAAATTTATTATAGTCTAACCAAGTGAAAAATAAATTTTCAACTTAACAAATTTGGTTGCATTAAACTGCCTAGAATTGGGAAGATCACATTCTCAGTATCTTAGCCCAACAACCGAGGATGCTCTATTTAGCCCATGCAGGAAACTATTTAGGACTTTTGGCCTAAATATTTCCCTTTAGGCTTAGTCAATGTACTTCAGATTCATTACTTAGTGTAGTGCCTGTATGCACATATCTTATTATGCACTGCTTGGGAAGAAATTAACAGACGTCCTCATGAGCACGGTGCATCGGACCATATAATGAGTCACATGTATGTAGGCAATGTAAATTGGAGGAATGTGATGCTTCCAAGTCAGTGCAGTTTTGTCTGGGTGAAAGGCCTGTGAGACAAGAACTGACAGTTTGAGAGAGACATTGTAATAGGATGCCATATTGCAGGCATATCTGTTTGGCAAATTGTTGACAAATTAGGCTATCCCACATCAACAGTGAGAGATATCATACTGAGATGGAGTTAACTGCAAGTACCACCTATCACATTCACCAAATGTACCTGTAGGGCGCTACGAAGGATAATATGTAAAACGCCGCCATTCATCAGCTGACATGTTGAATATGGAGTTCTGAGCATCAACTGGAACATGAATCTGCACAAAAGCATTAAGAACTGGGGCTCACAACATAGGTTTCCATGGTAGGACTGCAATATGCAAGCCCCACATTACCCAAACCACATGCAACATTGTCTTCGGTGGAGCAAAGAGTGTGTACAGTGCGACATGGAAGTTTAGAAAACCGTGTTATGGAGTGATGAATCGTCATGCTACATCCTTTATCAAGCGGATGGAGAAGTGTGGGTTTGGTGTGTAACCCCAATTATCCCATAATTCTCCCACATTTCTCTATCTTCACATTTCCAACCCCTCCTTCCTTTCAGTCATACTTCAGTAATATCACCATACTGCTCATTAAGATGACAACCAGGAACATCCTACAAAGATATGTCAGCAGTGCATAACCCCAATTATGAAATTCAGGGGTGGTGGTGGTGTAATTGTATGGTCTTGCTTTTCCTGGTTTGGCTCCGATCTTTTTTTTTCTGGTGCCACAAACACTGAACTTTGATGTATCTGAACATTCTGGACAATGCAATGCTTCCTACTTTGTGGAATTTCTATGGAACTGACCATTGTCTCTTTCAGCAAGACAGTGTTGTAAGGCTGTTGCTATAAATAACTATGTGGTTTGTTGACATGAACATAACCACAATGACTGGCCTCCATAGAGCCATGATCTCAACTGTATTGAACATGAGTGGGATGAACTGGAGTGTTGGGTGAGGATAAGGGATGTCTACCCTGCAACAGTTCCCGGGTTCATTATATGCCTACAGGAAGATAAATTATATATTTAGTTTCATTCTTTATCCAAGTGTAAGCAAATAAAGTTTGCACCTGAAGTATCTTCAGGACTAGGGCAACTCATGACAATGGTGGACTAAGTTCTGATTACTTTCCTTTGTATCCCATAATGTAATGCACATCTCCTTGTGGACATGTATAATGCTATGCATTATGGGAAGGGTCACTTCCCAGACCGGTTTCGACCTTTATTGAGGTCTCTTCAGTGGGAACCAGACCCAGAGGTGATACCAATGTTGAAGCAATGCAGAACTCATATTTCCATATGCCAGTTACCAAAAGGTGTCACACCTTATTATTAAATTATTCTGGATTAGAGCAAGATGTTGGCAGTTTTTTCCCACTTGGTTAGACTATAAATTATATATTTAGTTTAATCCTTTATCCAAGTGTAAGCAAACAAAGTTTGCGCCTGAAGTAGCTTCAGGACTGGGGAAACTTGTTGCAAAGGTGGACTAAGTTCTGATCACTTTCCTTTGTATCCCATAATGCAAAGCACATATCCTTATGGGTATGTAATGCTATGCGTTATGGAAAGGATCAATTCCCAGACTGGTTTCAATCTTTATTGAGATCTCGTCAGTGGGAGCTAGAGCCAGAAGTGGTGATACTAAGGTGAAAGTAATGCAAAAGTCATATCACCATATACCAGTTGCCAAAAGATGTCAACAGCTTATTATTAAAATTCTCTGGATTACAGATAGTTGATGGAAGTTTTTTCACTTGGCTATGCTACCAATTACATATATTTGGTTTAATCCTCTATCCAAGTGTAAGCAAACAAAGTTTGTGCCTGAAATATTTTCAGGACTGAGGCAACGTGTGGTAAAGGTGATATAAGTTCTGATCACTTGCCTTAGTATCCCATAATGAAAAGCACATAGTACATTAATAGTACCAATCTTGAACTCTGTTCATGTCGAGTTTGAATGTGTTTTGGGATTTGTTTCAGTAGCTGACTTTTTGCTGTTCTTCCTGGTTTCCTGATGAAAGCAACAGTGACTTTATTTAACTGGGTGGCATCCCAACCAGCATGAAATTCTGTCATGTTGTAGCATCATTTTACACTTCAGTTTAAGTCAATAAGAACACAATTTGGTTGGCTAAATCCTAAATTGCCAGCCCATCCTGGAGTGATATTGTTGGATATTGTAAATGCATTTGATAGACTACCACATGATAAGGTGGTGTACAAGTTCCAGAGGATGGGAATGGATAGATGGATCAGAGACTGGCTCTCTGAAAGGATACCAACAAGTTGTGTATGATGGAGCAGTGTCTCAAAAAAGGAGGTTAACCAATGGAACTGCCCAAGGGTTCTGTTCTTGGATCCCTGTTCTTGAGTCCCTGCTGTTTAATTTGTTTGTAAATGATATATCATATGGCTACATTTTGAAAAATTATGGAGACAACTATGTATTATAGAATCTAAGTTACTAAGTGGGCTGAATATTCAGCCCACTTAGTAACTAGCATAATTTAGGAAATTATTCCATATCAATTGGTTGAAATTTATATGTATAATCACATTTTTTTAAAAAATATATATATAAACTTGTTACTCTCCAACTCAACTTTTAGTTTTGTAACCTAATAGATAATAATAAGACTCTAGCTTTGATGTAGTAAAGGTTTTTTTTTTTTTTCAACCAGAGGTCAGGCCAATAATTGTAGTAACGGTTGGTCAGTAACTTTAGCAAACCATGTAAATTGTAGTACAGCTTGTTTCTCTGTATATATTGTGTATGCTCCAGAGGATGACCTTGATATGAAGGTCGAAACATCGAGTGTTGATTTTGGTGTATATTAAACTAAAGTTTTATTCTGTAATACATAGTTGTCTCCATAATTTTTAAAAATGTATTCTGATCATCGTGTAAGCATGAAAGAAAGGATATATCATATGGATTGACTGTCAGTCTTCAGTTATTTGCTGTGATGCAAAGTTGGAGAGAATTATAAGTAGCACTGCTGATGTTAATTCCTTTCAGAAAGATTTGAATTGATTTTAGCTTGGACAGATGAGTGGAACCATAGTTTTAATATTAATAAATGCAAGGTGTTGCATTTTGGAGTGTAGAAATATAAGGTTGTGTACTATATTGATGGTACTGCATTGGAAGAAGTGGATGAGATTTGAGATCTGGGATGATGGTTGATAGGAGACTGAAGTTTAGAGGGCACATCATAGCACTGCTATGATAACAAGTACACTAACATATAGGAATAAGTAGGTGGTTGTGCACTGTACAAAGCACTAATCAGATCCAGTTGGGCTATTTTGCTCAGATTTACTCACCTGATTTTCATTGTGATGCGAAAAATTGGTGAGGGTCCGGAGATGACTGACTAAGATAACATTAGGGCTCCTGAACGTTGTCTATGGAGAGAGGTTGATAGAATGTGGATTGCAGAGTTTTGTGGATAGGAAGAAAAGAGCTAATATGCTAGAGATGTTTAAGTTAGTGAGGAGATTTTATCGGATTAATCCAGAGGGAATTATAAAAAGAAGAGTGGCAAGAGGGGAACAACCAGATATTATTCCTAGAAGTTATGTAAAAGCGGTGAAGAGGTTATGAGGAGTAGATTTTTTACATGGAAAATTGTCAGTGAATGGAATGCGTTATCAGAATGTGTTGTTAATGCAGGGAGCGCTAAGGATTTTAAGATTCAGTATGATAATTATGTTTTGAGTTGAATGAACCTGTTACAATGAGTCTGCTTACTCCATGGAGGGAGTGGTAATAATAATAATAATAATTTTTTAAAATCACAATTCATGTTTTGATTTGTAGTTTTGTACCATGTTCTTTATATATAATTTTTGTTAATGATTTATTTGCTAGCATAAAACAATGAAAAGTGTTTTCTTGTTTTATAGACTTATTCAGGGCTTTTCTGTGTGGTTATCAACCCTTATAAGAGGCTTCCAATATATACAGAAAAGGTTATTGAGTTATACAAAGGAAAAAAGAGACATGAAGTTCCTCCACATATTTTTTCCATTACAGATGCAGCTTATTGTAGCATGCTGCAGGGTAAGTTCCTTGCCTTGCAAGGAATGGATTTTGCATCACCATTATCTAATTAAATTTTGATTATTATTATTATTAATTCAAACCTCCATGGATGTGCCAGAACCACTGATTAAGTCTCTCTAAACAAGCGACATACACCTGTCATACTAAACCATAATCTTATTCATACTCCTAGCATCCAAAACATATTCTAGTCCTCTAGCTTTCATAACACATCTCAGCACTACATTCCACTTAACCTATTCCAAATGCGAGAAATCTACTTCTCACTTTCTTTCCTTCCTTATGTATTTAATTTTACTTAAGAAATAATTTGCAGGAAAAAAAGGCAAACATCCTGAAATCTTCTAGAGGCACTCTCTAATTTTGTTGGGGTCTTATTTTCAACCTCAGTAATATTAATTCTAATTTTCAATTTACAAAACTGCTCATTCTTTTCCTAACAGAAACACAAGTTTTACCTGCTTGAGCACTACTCCCCTCCATGTGGGGCACCTGTTCATGGTGGAGGGGACCTCCTGGTGATGGTACTGGCCCTTTTCATTCTTCCTCTTTTTCTTTGCTTTTCTTCCCGTATTCTTTGCTCTACTTCTCCTGAGTCTTTTTCACTATCCTTTTTCCAGACCACCATCACTGGGATCCAATGCCCTGCTGCTGTGCTTGCCGTGTGGTGCGACCTGTGGACATCCGGAAAGGGGGGGATCCTGGTAGTCTTGCACTACTTTGGCCATTGCTTCAGCAAGTTGGGTGATCCTGGATGGCCCAGCCAGGATCATTCGGCTAGTGGGCTTGCCCGCAAGGTTCAACGGTGTTGCAGTAAGTCTCTCACACCATGGTCTGGGATCGGGATCCTAGACCTGCTGCAGTGCTGGTATAGTGTCTAGGGTAGCCTTGGTTTACTCCTGAGGTCAGTCTTTGCTTGCCAGGTAGTGGGCATCCATGTGTGGCTCCATGGTGGGTGGGGAGCTCTGGCGCCAAATTAAAAATTCCTTAAATATGAATTCTTCATCCTCAAATGTTTCAGGGATCCTAACAAAGTCCCAACCAAGTACTGATAATATAGACACAGCATATGGAGTAAGAAACAAAAGATATCGGATACTAACATAAATATACCAACCTTTGTAATCATTCATGCAACTGGTGAAAAACCAATTGGGAAAATGTCACCCTTCTTTGTCCAAAAAGGTTTAGAAGGACTGGCAGGACCTCCCAAAACTGTCAAGAAATTGCGTTCTGGTGATATCCTCATGGAGACAATGTGCAAACAACCTTCCAAGAAACTACTGAGAGCAACGACAATGGGTGGAATACGAATTGCAGTAACACCTCACAGATCACTCAATTCCAGTAGAGGAGTGATATCAGAATGGGATCTCCTTGATGTTCCTGATGAGATATGATCAGAGCTTAAAGATCAAGGAATGAAGGGTGTGAGACGCATCCTGATATGCAGGGATGGTCGCCTGGTCTCAACCAAGAACATCATCCTTACTTTTGATACACCTAGGCCTCCGACATCTGTAAAAGCAGGGTATGTCATGTTAGAATGTACATCCCTAACCCGCTGAGATGCTTTAAATGTCAAAGATATGGACATGCTCAAACTGCCTGTCGTGGGTCTACTACCTGTGCCCGATGTGGTAGTAAAGAACATGATAATAAATCTTGCTGTGAAAAAAAATCTAAATGTGTCAACTGTCAGGGAGATCATCCAGCATACTCTCGTGCATGTCAGAAATGGAAAGATGAAAAAGAGATACAAAAAATTAAAACAGAACAAAACATAACATATCAGAATGCAAAAAGAAAGCTAGCCACCATTACACCTGTTCTACGATCCTCTTATGCTGAAAAAGTAATAATTAAAAAATTGCCAACAGCAACTCAAACATGTATGTCTATTCCGCCATTTGATAATTTCACCATACCTGAACTGTACGATCGCAAGTGCTTCTCTGTTGAGCGCATTAATCACAAGACCTACGGCCTTACTCCAAAGACAACTTCAAAAATGGTTCCATTCAATGAAAATTCATCTGTCAAAAAAATTAAGGTGGAGACTTCACTCAATGATAAACCACCAGACACTCGCACAGAAAAAACGGACACCTCTATACCCACTGAAAGCAAACTAAGCATACCAACTGACCTTAACACATTTGATGTTTTGAACACTACCAGAGGAAGAGATGGACACAGGCCGTCCATACTTCCCTAAAACAGTGGATTAATATAAATCTGACAAAGGTAAGCCCTCAACCTATCGAAAACCAGACAAGTCAATAAAATCAAAACAATAGGAAAATTTTTACAATGCAAGTGTCATGGGATCTGCCAGAATATTGACGATATCAAGATGTTGTTGCAGAAACACAAACCTTTCTGTTTCTATCTACAGGAAACTTACTTAAGACCCAATGAGGACCGTACCTTTAGGAATTTCACTGTTGTACATAAGGGTAGAACTGGAGATGGTCCTGCTCATGGAGGAGTAGCTATCCTAGTGGGCAGTCATACGCCTTTCCATCAGGTCCAACTTAATACTTCTCTGGAAGTTATAGCGATTCGCTTCTCTGTGGGATTTCTTATTACAGTATGTTCAATTTATTTACTACCAAATGCTGAGTTAAATGAAATTGATCTTGATAACCTTATCTCGTAACTGCCTGAACCCATACTTTTGATGGCTGACTTTAACGGTCACAATACTCTATGGGGTAGTGCCAACGCTAATAGACGAGGTCGAATCATTGAAAAAATTCGTCATAATAATAACCTTTCCCTTCTAAATAATTAACTCAATACTTTCTTCCATATGCCTACCCACTCATATTCTGCAATTGATCTTACAATCTGTTCCCCTTCTATTCTTCCACTGCTCATGTGGGACATTGAAGAGAACATATATGGAAGTGATCACTTTCCTGTTCTTTGTACAATGTCTTCACAGGAACCATGTTCACCCACACGGATGCCTATATGGAAAATGGACCAGGCTGACTGGAACACTTTCTCTCATCTTGCAAAATTTAATGCTGATGCCATCAGTCAAACACCTATCAATGAAGCTATAATATATAACAGAATGCATTGTCCAGGCAGGAACAACCTCCATCCCAAAAACATCATCTCGATTTCCAGTCTATCCAAAGCCTTGGTGGAGCCCAGAATGTCAGGCAGCCAAAAACGATTAACACAGAGCATGGAGCATATTTCGTAGATACCCCACCACATTAAATTTAATAACTTTCAAGCGTGCTCGAGTCAAAGCACGTTTTGTAAGATGTCAGAGTCAAAAACAATCATGGATCCAATTTACTACATCAGTTACTCAAATGACCAGTCCAAAAATTGTATGGGATAAAATCCAGAAAATGAAAGGCAGATATAGTACACATTGTTTGTCCACCTTAGACTATAATGGAAGTGTTTTTGCTGATCCTAAAGCTATTGCAGATACTTTGGGAGAAACTTTTGTTAAAATCTCAGCAACAGCTCCATATTCTCCGGAATTTTTAATACTGAAAGATCAGCAAGAGAAACAAAGGCTTAATTTTTCTACCTACGTTCTTCAGCCATTTTCAAGGAGGAACTGAAAAGAGCTCTCCTACAATCTCACCCTAGTGCAGTAGGACCTGATGACATCCATTATGAAATGATAAAACATCTACAATAATCTTCTATGGATCTTCTTCTCTTATTTTACAATAGAGTATTTGCAGAGGAAGAGTTTCCAAGTCCTTGGCATAACTGAATTGTCATTGCTATCCCAAAACCAGGAAAAGATCCAACACAAGCAAATAATTATTAACCCATTGCTCTGACCAGCTGTCTTTGTAAGATACTAGAGAAAATGGTTAATGCCAGACTTCTCTGGTATTTAGAAAGCAACAGTCTTCTTTCCAATACACAATGTGGTTTACGTAGACATCGATCAACTTTAGACCATTTAGTTCGGTTAGAAACTTGTATAAGAGATTCATTTCTGAAGCGAGAACATCTTGTCTCTGTTTTTTTTTGACATGGAAAAAGCTTATGACACAACCTGTACATATGGCATATTAAAAGACCTCTATAACCTAGGTCTCAAAGGACACCTCCCTATATTTATTAAAAACTTTCTGTCCAGGCGAACTTTCCAAGTCAGAGTGGGAAGTACGCTATCTCGACTATATCTTCAAGAACAAGGTGTTCCCCAAATGTTACGTGAGTGACAGTAAACTGTGAAGTCATCAACATATAGAGCATTGTCTACAGTGGGAGGAAGCTGTTCAATGATTTAGTTGATTTTAATAGCAAAAAGGGTTACACTTAAGACAGAGCAACCCTTTTTGCTATTAAAATCAACTCAATCATTGAACAGCTTCCTCCCACGTAGACAATGCTCTATATGTTGATGACTTCACGATTTACTGTCACTCACGTAACATGAGGGTAATTGAAAGACAACTTCAGCAAGCAATTGATCTTGTCTCTCTGTGGGCTTTTAATACTGGGTTCAGGTTTTCAACAGAAAAAAGTGTCTGTTTACACTTCTGTTGAAAATGCGCTCATCACCCAGATGCTGAACTAAGAATGGGACCTACTGTTATTCCAGTAACTACAGAAACCAAGTTCTTGGGACTCATCTTTGACAGAAAACTCATATTTCTAGCACACGTTCGTCAACTAAGAGAAAAGTGCAAAAGAACTTTGAACCTCCTTCGCACTCTATCCTCTACTGGGTGGGGTGCTGATCGAGCTTCATTGCTTCATCTTTATCGTGTACTTATATGTTCAAAGCTGGATTATGGGTCCCAAGTCTATGGTTCGGCAAGACAGAGTAACCTACGATGGTTGGATTCCATCCATCATCAGGGTATACGGATAGCTACTGGTGCCTTTCGTACCTCACCCACTCTAAGTCTCTATGTAGAAGCAAATGAACTGGCTCTATCACTTTGAGGGAAACAGTTGTCTCTTAATTATGCCCTAAAAATAAAATCTCTCCCAGATCACCCTACATGGAATAGTATCTTCTCTCTGCATTGGGAAGCTCAATATCACACACATCAAACTTCTATACATCCTTTTGGTATGCGTATTAAAGAAACTGTGCAAGCTGTTAGTATAAACGTTGACAACATTAGCTACACTAAACATAACAGCATTCCTCCATGGCAGGTTTGCACACCATCCTGCAACCTCTCACTTTGTCAGCTACAGAAATCTTATTCCCCATCATCCATCCCACAGAGCAGCACACGCTGATTTCTTACCTATCTATACTGATGGTTCAAGAACTAACACCTCTGTTGGCTGTGCTGCTGTGTTTCCTGACATTATTATCTCAAATCAGATCCCACCACACTGCAGTAATTATACAGCAGAGTTATGTGCCATTCAGCTTGCACTTGTGCATATAAAAGAAAATTGCTACCAAAAGTGTATAATTTATACAGACTCATTGAGCTCTTTACAGGCTATCTCCTCTCCTATGTATAATCCACATCCAGGTATTTTATGAAGTGCTATACCTGCTTCACAAAATGAAAATCCTTAATTTCGATGTTCAGTTCTGCTGGATTCCCAGCCACATCGGAATCAAAGGAAATGAGGCTGTAGATGCAGCTGCTAAATCAGCCCATACCTTCTCCACATACTATTTGACAGTTCCATATACAGACTACAGACAACTTATAAGATCAAAGCTAATAGCTCAGTGGGAGTTAACATGGCAAGAAACATCAACAAACAAATTATATAACATTAAACCTGAAATTAAACACTGGCATTCTAGTCAACATACAAAGAGAAAGGAGGAGGTTGTCCTTGCTAGGCTCTGCATAGGTCTCAGTCACCTTATGCATTCTCATTTACTGAGAGCTGATGACCCTCCCATATGTGAAAAATACAACACATATCTCACTTTTCATCATATTCTGGTAGATTGTCAAAAATTTACACGAGAGAGGAATGAAATTTTCACCTATCTAACCAAGCCATATACATACTCAGGGAAATGCTAGCAGACTCAGGCAAATTGCATGATGTTTTTAATTTTTTAGAAAGAATTAATTTGTACAAACACATTTGACCATAAATTTGTTTATATGTAAATACTTTTTTTTGCTTAACTTTTATACATATATATTATTCATTAGGTTAAATCTGGCCAATTATGTATTACCATGGGCCTTGATCTTGTATATTTGTATCACCCTGTTGCAATTTTGTTAATATGTATACCATAATGCTAAACTTAAATTTTATGCATCAGTGCTGTATAATAATTAGTTTCTGACTCCTTAAGTATTAGTATAATAATGTTTGTTGTAATCTTACTAGATGTAGACACTGCTTTCCTTGACTTGTTTTGTATATACATATGTTAACCTATAGTTATCTACTTATGTACTGCTGAAACCTCTGCAGTAATTTTGTTTATATGTAGATACTGCATGACTTAACATACATTTTGTGTATGCATCTTATTTACTACTTTATTTTTCAAATAATTATGTAGTGCTGTAGGACATCTTACCTATATGTGTACTTTCTAGTAATTCTGTTTATATGCATTCTAAATTCTGTTTCTACTGCATTGCTAAATTTAATTTTCATCCATGCATATTGTATAATAATCCCTTTTTGCCTATTTTTGTACTGCTATAAAGGGATCTATTATAATTTTACATATATGCAGATACTGCATTCCTTGGCTTAGTGTTTCATATATTATGTATTAACTTATATTGTTAACAATTTTTGCACTACTGTAATAACCTCTGACCTTGTGTGTTGCT